>NC_059419.1:6188039-6494753 GCF_905220565.1 Melitaea cinxia
TATTTATTAATAAAATGTATTATTTCAGGTATTTTAGTCAATTGTATTCATCCTGGGTATGTAATGACTGATATGACCCGTGGTGCTGGAACAGTAAGTCCAGAGGAAGCTGCAAGGGTCGTATTGAAATTCGTCTTGAATGCTAAATCTGGAGGTTTATATGTATGGTCCAATGGTGAAATAGTTCCATGGGACGGACCTGATCCACGCGGTTATATTGATGGAAAACCTGTATAGGAAATCCCATTTAACATTCGTAGCATTTCTTTTGTATACCAATAATTTTGAAAAGTATATGTAATACTCTTTTTTGTCACACATTAGTGGTAAATTAAAATAATACATTTTTTGTATAATTATCTTGTGAGAAACTTATATGCAAAAATAATGTGTTATTGATTATTTGATTGTTATCTTTTACAAGTGTAATGTTTCAATTTGCTTATTTAATATGCAATCAAAACTAAATAGGAAATTTTATTGAAAATATATTTAATTATTATTAGTTTTTTACTATGCATAAGTTTCATTCATTATAATTTTGACCATTTATAATTTTTACAATTTAAATTAACCATAATATGATGTAATAATATATTCACGGTAAAGTAGGTTTGTGTATTAAAAGAATCAGTGATAATACTTCAATTTTAATGATCTTTTCAATGATGGATAATGGCTCAATAATGTACAACTGAACCGATAAATTGGCATCTCATTTTAATATAGAAAAAATAATCTGTTGTAACAGAGCTATGTCCTAGCAAGAATATAATATATAACGAATATACATATATCTTCAGTCGAGAAAAGAAGTAACAGAAACGAAATCTAAGAAATATGATAATACATGGGGAGCCGAATTGACAAAAGATGTTATAATAAAAATCAAACATTTTTTAAATAAAACAAATAGGTTAATTTATTTTACAAATTCCTTTGTTATCATATTTCTCTCGTTTAAAATATGCTCTCTTAATACAAAGATTTATCGATCACATCACCAACGGAAAGAGAATAATAGAAAATATAATCCGCTGCTTTTAGTGGTGGGTCTACTTGGCGTCGATGCACTCGGCGGGGTGTTGGGCATTCTTTGCTGGTGCGAAGCCAGGGGGTAAGGGGATGGTGTTGTATGGTGTCCCATGCTGTGGCCACAGCTTGGGCCACTGAGGGACCTTTCCATTAGGCTGTACTTGTAAATGGTTAAAACGAGCAAATAGCTCCTGTTGCTGCTGGTTCAAACTTCCCTGGGCGGGTGGTGCCTTGCCGAAGTTAACAGAGGTCGACATAATCGCAGGGTCCATTTGGGTCCAGTCAGAGAACATTGCAGTGTTTGAGTTGTTGTAACCTAGAAATAATTTAATATTTATTAAATTCATAACAGGTTAACGATAGCCACAGCACAACTATTGCTTGTAGAAAACAAAAGTGAGGTATTTGGTAAAATTAAGTTTTGCTTTACCACTACGCATCAAATGGATCTTTACACATTTTAGATTTCGAATGTTGACTTTTAAACTCGATAACTTCACAAAGAGTATACTAGATAATATATTTTTTACACATTAAAATATTTAAACACCCTATTATTAAAATTTTCTGGTCTGATAATATTTCATTTATATTTATTAGAGAAAGATTTTACAAAGAACAAGTTTAGTGTTTAAAATATTACAGAATGTAGCAAAACATTTCAACAAATATCAACACATATGTTTTATAACTATATAAAATAGATATAAATAAATAGTTTACCTTGATGATGAGTCTGGTGGCGAGGCACACCAATGCCAAATGCATTCATGTGACTAAAGCCGGGAGGAGGCAGACGCGACCGACGAACGCGATCCATATTGTCACTGGATATAAAACAAACACTAAATTAATATTTTATTAGCTGATCCGGCAAACGTTGTCTGTCATATAATATTTATCATTTATTTTTAAGAGACGTCGAATAATAGATTACGACCTATTCTCAGACCTATCAAATATACACATAGTTTCATAAAAATCGGTTGAGGCATTTTAGAGGAGACTGAATCGAGATTATTAGACACTAATATTAGAAAGCTGAGGAATTTTCCTGTTTGTTTCTTTGAACATACTTATATCAGTACTAGGATGGCCCATTTTTTTAAAATCTATTTAAATAATACGTGAAGCAAACCCTTTTTACAAAAATTGCGTGGACAGAGTAGGATGAAATTTCGCACACTTATGGTTTATAGAGGAGTGCAGAATGCTAAGATATTTTTTTAATTATGCATAAAAATATATTAAATCAATAAAAAAATCGCCGCGTTGGCGCAACGGTCACAGCTATGGATTGTGCCTGTTGCGCTAGCGGTTGCGGGTTCGATCCCCGCAAATGACAAACATTTATTATTGGCCATACAGGTGTTTGCCGTGGTCTGGGTGTTTGTGCAGTCCTTGTGGGTCTCCCCACCGTGCCTCGGAGAGTACGTTAAGCCGTCGGTCCCTGTTGTTATCATGTACACCTGATCGTTACCCATAGTAGGGAATAAATCTGCCAACCCGCAATGGAACAGCGTGGTGGATTAAGCTCTGATCCTTCTCCTACATGGAAAAGAGGCCTATGCCCAGTAGTGGGATATTACAGGCTGAAGCGAAGCAATAAAAAAACATTGCACACACTACCATGTATTTGACACACACACGCATATTAGCACTGGATGAGGTCAGAAATCAGGAACAACACACACTACTGGGAAGTGTTGAATAAGAAACGTTAACTCTTTTGTTGTCATAGCCTGTAGTCAAATTGAAAATTTAAAAAAAAAGGTTCTTTATTTTCATATTTTTTTGGTTTTCTTTAATTTAAATTTTTAATTATGGTTCGCATTTCAACCTCTGGGCGACCACTAGTAACAATAATTATTTATATCCACAATTAAATTAGTAATATTTTTAGAAGTAACTAGTTTATTTATACTTTCAACAACAAAAGCATCTGCTACTGAATTAAAAATATTTTAAAATAAAAACCTTGTCCACAGAAAAGGATCTACAAATCTTTTCAACGAATCCAAATATTAATTTTTTTTTTGTTAATTATTACTTTTGAAAATTACTTCCTTATATAAAACTACAAATGTCGAACCGAAGACGGGCAGCAGGATCTTCGGTGCGACAAAGCCAGCCCTATGGGCAACAAAACCGCCAGCCCAGTGTGGTGACTATGGGCAAAACACATGAGTTCACGCCATTTTTGGCGCGAAATTGTGGAGGCCTATGTCCAGCAGTGGACTGCGATAAGCTGGTGTGTGTGTGCGTGCGTGTATGTGTGTGTGTGCGTGTATGTGTGTGTGCGTGTATGTGTGTGTGTGTGCGTATATGTGTGTGTGCGTGTATGTGTGTGTGTGTGTGTGTGTGTGTGTGTGTGCGTGCTTGCGAGTGTGTGTGTGCGCGAGCGTGCGTGTGTGTGTGTGCGCGAGCGTGCGTTTGTGTGTGTGCGCGAGCGTGCGTGCGTGCGTGCCTGCGTGCCTGCGTGCGTGCGTGTGTATGTGTGTATGTATATATTCTTTTGTGTAAAATTCCATATACCCAGCACCGGATGAGGTCAGAATTCAGGAACAACACACACACTATTGGGAGGTGTTGAATAAGTAACGTTAATTAATTAATTAAATAGTATTAAGGGTCGTCCATTAACCGTGTGATTTTTTTTTTGGTACAAAGTATATTACAGTTGATAAAATTAGTCAGACAAACATTAAGGTTGCAGGGTTTGTGGGTTGTTTGCGTGGTTTAAAAATCGAGTATTAAACGAAAAATAAAATCACGTGATATTTCGTTTTTTTTTTTTTTTAAACTGCCCCACTGTCGAGCCTAACGTTATTAATGGACGACTCCAGATGTGTATGTTAATGCACTTACCCGCTGGAGATGGTGTTGAGCATGACCTCGGTCTCCATAAGCTCGGCGAGTGCTTTCTGCGTCTCCTTGAAGGGGTCGAAGTCGAGGTCATCGTCCCCACTGGCCGCCGCACTCTCACTCGGACCGGAAACGTCACTCGTACGCATGTTGTTCATTCTGTAACAAAGTTAATATTTTAGTTAATTATTAATTTTCTACTTATTGTAATAATTTAATAATCTTAACTGAGGTAGGGCACACCAGGAATTTTCTGCTTAAAATATGGAGCAGAGGAGAGCTAAATAATACTGTTTTTAAGCAGTGTTGTGTTACTGTTTAGTGAGTAAGGTGACCAGAGCTCCTGGGGAGAATTGGGTATAGGGTTGGCTACGCGCTTGTGATGCTCCTTGTGTTGCATACGTCTATAAGCTATAGTATCGCATCAGGTGAGCCTACGCTTGTTTGCCGACCTAGTGATATATAAAAATAACAAAATAAACTAAATTTTGTTTATAACACATTACATTTTCTTATCATTTTTTTTTCTTTTTATACAACTAGGTCGAAAAATAGGCGTACAGCTCACCTGATTGGAAACGATTACCGTAGTTTATAGAAGCCTGTAACATTGGAACCATCGCAAGTGCCTTGCCTACCGTACGCCTGACCCACCCCAGGATCTCTGGTCACCTTACTCACCACAGGAACACAACACTGCTTGAGAGCAGTGTTATTTAGCTGTGATCTTCTGTAAGGTCGAGTTACAGAATTACTAGAGGAGCAGGAAATTTCCTGCTATGCCCAAATATGTCTCAAGATCTCACCTCTGCTTATGCTCCATTTCCAGTCGCTCGGCACTAAGCATGGCGTGTGGAGGCAACATATCAAGGCGTCGCTCATCACGAGCCAATAGAAGTCTCATCTGCTGTGCTTTATGGAAGTCCGTGAAAAACTTATCCATGTTTTCAGCCTGGTAGCGACCTTCACTCTGGAATTGTTAGAATTTTTTTTAGAATGCTCATCTCTTCTATACATAGTTATAATACAATGTCTACGATTTTTACCATTAGATAGTCATATTAATAGAAATATGTATATATAAAATAGCATATGTATATATAGAAGACGCTTTGGGACAGCGATCATAGCATTGATTATAGCCATACAGATGTTTGCAATTGGCTGGACGTTTGTGTTATTGTATATTGTGTTACGGGACCCCCGACACAGGACATTTTAGTGGAGGGCTGTTGAGTGTGAGGCGTTTAATATTTATTTATTTGTTTTATTTTATTTATTCAGTTAGACTTCAATCAATTCTACATAAACAAGTCGGAGCTTGTCTTCCAGCCTTCTATTGTTACTAAGCAAGCTATGTAACTTAAATAGACTAGTAGATACAAACTTTTCTGTTTTGAAACTACAATACCTAATAATAACATGATAATATAATAATTATCCGCGCAAAATAGGCGCACTGAGACGTCGAGTTGCGGAAAAGACCCCGTGAACAACAAAAATATAATAATTATAAATTTCAACTTACAGTCTGTGGTGATTCGAATCCGTTAACGAGACCACTCGGCATCTGTGGACTTTGCATCTGCGCCATTTGCTGATTGTGTAACATGAATCCACTCATGGAACTGCCCAAAGAATTTCCCATGGAATTGCCCATAGAATTGCCCATGGAACTTCCCATCGAATTTGCAGCCAAACTGTTCGTGCCCATTGAATTTGCCAACGTATTTGCCGAAATAGGATTGGACAATGAGTTTGCAGTTAATGTATTTGTCATAGTGTTCCCTAAAGAGCTTGAGCCCATTGAGTTGTCTACCCTCATACCGAACGGAAGCATATTGTGATTTGGATGATAATTAGCACCTGAAAAGACACCGGCCATTTTTATGTCATGTTTTATACTACAATTAAGCAGTTTCAAAATCACATCCATGCATACACATAATGTTTCAAAATATTTTTGATACAATTATAAGAAAAATTCTAAATGAATACTCTACCTAATAATTCACTAGCAGACTCCAGTCCTATACTAGAGTTTGGCACATAATGCTTTGGTTCAACCATGACATTATGCTGCCGAGCCAGCATTTCATTCTGTCTCATTAAAAGGTTGCTCCGACTGCGCTCTCTGAGTAGCATATCCTTCTGGTCCATCAGACCGTGGTTAATTTGACTAATCTGCCTATCATTACCTAGATAACTCATTGTATCCCTGTCTAACAACCCGTATCCATTTACTAGGGGACTCTTCATTTGAGGCAATAAATGGTTATTATCTACTAAACCTGCGAGCATTTCTCTATGCCTTTGCATCATCATAACTTCATTATTTGCATCGTTTAAGAGATTGTGTGTGTTGTCGTCGTCTAAAAGGCTGTGATCGCTGTTGTCTAATAAATCGTGGTTTTCCAATAGACTGTGTCTGTCCGATTCTAATTCATCTAATTCATTTGATAAATAGCTTTGTGAGTCATTTTCGAACACTGAATTCTGTTGAGTCTGAAGGCTAGGACTATTCTGTTCTGGTTTGCTTTCAACTGTTTCTGTTTCGCTTTTTTCATTTGTATTACTATTACTATTCTTCTGTTTTGATTTGCTTTCTGATTTACTTTTCTTGTTGGGCTGTCCGTTTGTATTACTGTCCTTATTACTTCTATTTGGTTTGCTTTCTGTGTGATCTTTGCTGTGTTTTGTTTGAGACTGTTGTGATTGGAGTTGCGTCGGACTTAACGATTCTGATGTGCCATTTTCTTGTGACTTAACTGAAAATAATCGTTTGATAATAAGTAAACTGAACTGTCAAAATTTTATAACCATAAATTTACTTCAAAACAAATAGTAAGTCGACAATATTACACCTGTTGAATGAAACTTAAACATATTTCTATCTATAAATAAGACAATTGTATTTCAATGACGATGCTACTATTTTTATTTAGAAATTCTATTTTTCTAAAACAGAGATGCAAGATGGACTTGGTGCAATAAAGCACCATTTTTATTTTTCAAGTTTGAAAATAAATGGTGCACTAACCAATGTGGGGCTTGGGACTGTTCTGTTTTCTGGCCGGGCTGTCTGATGGTGGAGATGTACCGAGGCTAGGCCAGGCCTCTTTGCTATTCGTACTATTACTGCTATTGCTGCTATTACTGCTGCTACTGTTTGTGTTGCCGTTGCCATTAACCGATTCTTTCTTTGATCTACAAAAAAATAGAGACTTATAAACAAATTCGCTTCATAGTTTAACATATTATCTTTAGTTTAAACTAATGTGATTGATTCGTTGGTAGTATATTCATTTAGTCGTTTTTTATAGTTTAATAGAACAATCAGCACACACATCAGCCTATCGCAGTCCACTGTTGGAAAGAGGCCTTTACAAGTTCGCGCCAAAAATGGCGCGAACTCATGTGTCCCATGGTCGCCTCTTACGACACTCACGGGAAGAGAGGGGTGGCTATATTCTTTGTTGCCATAACCACACAGCCGCTTACGAGTAAGCATAGCAAAGGACAAGTAAAATTTTTATCATTATCATGTATCCAAAATATTTCCTTTTAATTATGAGTAACAACTATTTGAAAAGATATTTAATTGTTTTATACAACCTAATATTTGTTATTACTCATTACTTAGGTTTTTTTTTTAATGAGATTACATATACTCACTTAGATGTGCTGACTACATTTATTTGAGAGGATGTGATTACTGTTGTCGGTATAAAGTTCGATTGATTACCTGCAATATTAATAAGATTAATTAGATCAACTTAATTAAAGAATCAGTTTTACAAATCTTGACAAATAAAGATTCTGTCTTACCATCTTTGGAATTGCCTTTTTCTGTATTCGTACTGGAGTTACCTGTGATAGAAATATAAAGAATTTAAATAGTTTTAATCCCTTTAAGACACTAATGGTACACGACGGCTAAGAGTAACAAAATGTAGAAAAATATTATGGTATGAAGTGCAAACTTAGATACTTTAAAATTGTTTGTTTGTTTTCTGAAAGAGATTGTTGTTTATCGATAAGTCCGTCTGTTGAGCATTGTTCATTTATTTAATATCTATTTTTTTTTAGTGTTTCCAATAAATAATTCTAAATAACAATCTCCATAAGCTAGATAAGTTTTACATGATACGGTTGACAACTAATTGTGTATGGTGAGTGTTGCGGTGGGTGGTCTCTGTATTATAGTTATTGGCACGGACATTGAGTGCTTATATAAAAAATTTGTGATTTTTTCTGTTTTTTTCGGGCTGCACGATGCGGCAAGTGATCCTCACTCTGTCGCCGAGCATTACATATAATACGATCCCGCCCAGTATCTATCTATCCCGCGGGGTAGCACTGCCTACTGGGCAGCGGCAGACTGAGGCGCTCACCGTCGCTGCGCTCGTCGGGCTGCGCCGTCCGGCAGTCGCGCTGCTGCTGCAGCAGCTGCTGGTGCAGGCGCCGCTCGTACACCTGGTGCAGGCCCGCGTGCATCTCCTCCTTCGTGAACGACGCCTTCGGATCACCTGGACACAACATATTATTTACACTTCATTTTTTTATATGACTCACTCAGAGGGCCGCTCTGGTGTAGTTGTCTGAGTAGTCACCTAAAACACCGACAGTTTGCGGATTCGATTCCCGCTCGGGATGGATATTTGTATTTGAACAAATATATCTGTCTTCGTGGGTCTCCCCACCGTACCTCGGAGAGCACGTTAAGCTGTTAGTTCCGGTTGCTATCGTAAACACCTGATAGCGATCGATACTCATAGTAGAGAACATATCCTAGGCCTATGCGAAACAGGGGATGTTACAGGCTGAATGCACTCAGAGGTATCTCCACTATGATTAAATTCTTTTTTGTATTTTTTTTCCCATGTAAATAAATAAATTTTGTTTTTGTACTAATTGGTACAGCACATTTAATTCTAGCATTTTTCCTTCACATAGGTTTCAAACTTTGGAAGTGAAAACCGCTTATACCATCAGGCGGACGTCGACGATCTCGTTTGCCGTCTTTGTAATATAAAGCGGCTCACCTGATGGTAAGCAATTACAGTGTCCTATAGACGAATGCCACGCCAAAAAGGTCAACAAAAAGGTAACCTGAACTCCTACATAGCATTAGGGCATTAGCATCGACACTGTGCTTGCGACGCTTCTGCTGTTTCAGACTATTATAGGCTACGATAACCGCTTACCATAATATGGACCGTACCCATACACTCTCAATTGTTTATATAAACTGTTTTCTATACTTTGTAAATATCAGAATTATAAATTGAAATACTATGGGAAACACAAAGATATTATAAAAAATTTGCTAACAATAAGTATTCCCTATTTGTACTTTTACTAATATACATATTCACTCCCACATTTGTATTACCTATCCTCATTCATAAATATTCATTCATTATCATTCAAAGCAATTACTATACAATATGACAGTGTTTATTTACGTTTTCACAACTTATAAAACTCAATACTATAGTTACAGCATGTTATGACAGTCAGAAGTTTCATAATTGATATACCGTAACAGAAATTATTGCCGGGCAGTTCAGAGAAATGTGTTGGGTCAATGCCAATTACTATTAGCACTCAGAGTTATTCCGAGAATAGCAATTTAGTATTGACATTAATAAGTATGAACTAGCTAAACAACTTTTTTTTTCATTTTGGTAAAAGCATGTGTTCTGCTTATAATTAAGGGCCGAAGAAATGATTGACGGAAAGTTCCATGTTATAAATATTAATTTATGTTTCATAAAGCAACATATTACTCATTCATTTATTATTATTATTGATTCGAGTGTGTTTGATATTCTTTCACACTATCATTTTTGAACTAAGACCAAGTGCATTAATTTAAAATATTTTGAATATAATTGTAAAAAAGTGAGTCTTCTGTACAAAGCGTTCATTGATTTTAGATATCCATTACTTTATAAATCTAAAATTCCATGCTTCATATTATAAATAATCAATGACTGCAATAAAGGTTTAAAATAATTAAGTATTACTTTATATAAAAAAGGTAGTAATTGTAATCTTGATTTTGTAAAATTAGAGCTCATTCATCGAGGGGATAGAGACAAGTAAGAACAGACAGGAAAAAAGTACGTTTTTATGCTTTAACTAAACGTGAGATGATTTTAACTGACTTTAAAAAAGGAAGACATTCTCAATTGTTTTTTTTTTTATTGTGTATTACCTTAACTTTTTACTGGGTGTAACATTATTAATGATTCTTTTTTAAACTCAGTTTTGTAGTAAATAAAAGAATGTCGTGGCACGTACCCAGCTCGTGCAGATACATGCAGTCGGGCTTGGGGCAGGGCGTGTTCTTCATGAAGTTGGCGCAGTACTTGGTGGTGCCCAGCGAGCCCTTGAGCACGCGCCCGTCCAGCGTCACGTTGTTGACGCCCTGGATGGCGCGCAGCGCGTCCGCCGGCGACACGTACGTCACGTACGCGGACGCGGACGGACCCTGGGGACAAACGTTTTACTTTCTTTTCACTTGTTACACAGCATCCACGGGCTCATAACTTTCACTGCCTTCTAACGTCTAGCATTACATTATACCAATGTTTTCGTACACTATGACCTCGTATTTTGCAGAGGTCATTGGCTTCCATATTGATCGGCTATGTTGACTTTTATATATCCGATCTTCATAGCATCCACACTAAGTCATCCCGACCCTCCTCACCGAGTCCCGAGAGCGACGAGTAAACCTTCCGCGAAAGGAGACGCCTCGTCCCATTCGAAAAGTGCGAGCACTTTTTGTTACACTTGTAAGCATCGGTAGGCTGACTTGCCCGTCATCTGCAGGGTGAGTGTGTCGATTTTATTATGTTTTATGCTCGTTCTTGATGTGCCCTTTATATCAGAAATGCGAGCCCTGGCGACACCTATAATCGATTAGGGTCCTCCGGGCGACAAAAGCTAATACCTATTCTTTCTGCGTCGTCGCTCATGAAGAGAGCCACGCCCCACGTTCTTATGCCAGGTTAGCTACGCTCGCCTTTTGCTCCGAGTAACTCTGCGAACGTGGTATATTGCGGGATTTCTCTGATGCATTTTTTTCATGTCGATGGCCAGATAATGAGTAAACGAGGAACCGAGTAAACCGAGTTTTTCAAGACATCAAGCGAGGATCTTGAATCACTCAGAATATTAATTCAATCCGACCTTGATTCCTTCGCCATTCTGAACGCTCTGAACAATGCATATATTTCCGACTGCAAGAGAGTTGTGCGACTCGAGTCGAAATACTGACTGGAAATAATGGATTGCCTGGTTTCCCTACCCTCTTCCCACCAAGTGATTGCAGCTCACTTATAGCTTTATTTACATTTAGTTACTAACTAGCTGACCTAACCGTAGGACGAACATTGTCCTGTCCTGACTAGCATGAATAATGAAGGTAATAGCTATCTTTTCTAATGGATATCCTCAGCATTAGAGAAACTGCCAGTGCGTTGCCGGCCTTTTAGGTAAAAAATGTCTGTAGACGGGGCGCTCGAAACTCTGTTACTTTTTCGTTTTTTTTTTTCGGCATTTTTTTTTTTATTGTCATTCCATAAGAACCTTCTACATATAAAAAAAAAATCTCATTAATAATAACGTTTTCCAATTTGGTGCTTTACAACACATTAACGAATCATTTTTATTTATATATACTATACATAGACTGAACTTAAATAGTTTGTTTCAGGGTTAAGAATATAATTATCAACTAGTAAGTGACAATAATTTAACACAGAAATAACAATATAATCGAGAAATTAAGCCCTCACCTGTGACCCTGCATATGCAGTACTTTGGTTTATAACTACTTTGTGAATTTTGCCATATTTGCCAAAGTACTCTTGCCGTTTCAGAATCTGCAACAAACAAAATATATGTTATAATTCAAACTATTTGTATAAAAATTAAAATTAGCACTTAATATGTGTAAGCATGGAGGGGATAATGTTCTCGCCGCAAGTATCTGCTTAGGTAGCTTGTGTCTTTGCATCAGTATATCAATATTTATTTTTATGCACAGTATTATAGGGATGTAGCAAGAGAGACTCAATGATTCAGTTATGCGTATGTAGTTTTCTTACATAAACAATACAATCGCAATATGCGAATTTGATTGTACAAATTACAATAAAATCCGCATATTGCGATTACATATCATTGCGATACAGTATTTATATTCAAGCTAACAATTTATTAGCAAAGTATATAAAAAAGGAATTTTTATTACTCAATTTCTTGTGACATCATATTAAAATTTCAAACTATTTTAAAAATAATTAATCGTGACACACACACACACATACACACACAGTCTAAAACAAGCAATAGGAACGGACATCGTTCGTAGGATATCAGCTGCACCCTAGTACATATGAAAATACCATATAGACAAGTCTCCCTGACTAAGATAAGATAAGGTAATATAATGTAATGTAATGTAATGTAAGGTAAGGTAATGTGATGTAAGGTAATGTAATGTAAGGTAATGTAATGTAAGGCAATGTAATGTAAGGCAATGTATGCAATGTACCTCGGGGTCTGCGAGGCGCACGGGCAGGCCGACGACGAACACGAGGTTGTTCTGCACCACGCGCACGTTGGCGAGCGCGCGCCGCGACTCCAGCGTCTTGTTGCGGCGCTTCTGCTCGCGGGCCTTCTTCTCCGTCTTTATGGCGGCCACCTGCGCGCCCCGATACGAACTAGTTAGGTATTAGCGCCCACTTGCACATCAGTTTGGCGGGTTAAGAAATTGTTAAGTATTCGGTCCAAATAATTAATTCATTATTTATTTATTTATCGAGTATAACATACTACCTCAGTGTTAGTGGCCACCTCCAAAATGTGTACCTGAGAGCAGGTGAGTGGAAAGAGGTAGGCTACGACATAACTAATCTTATAGTGGTGATTTAGCACAGAAAAGAGCTCCATGCAGGAGCTTCATCTTATAATAGTGTCAAAAAATTAAAACTTCCACTTCAGTTCCTTGACCACATATTTAGTTGTGACCTTGTTTTTATATTACCAAAGCAGTAA
This sequence comes from Melitaea cinxia, assembly GCF_905220565.1. Classification (NCBI taxonomy): domain Eukaryota; kingdom Metazoa; phylum Arthropoda; class Insecta; order Lepidoptera; family Nymphalidae; genus Melitaea; species Melitaea cinxia. The sequence continues at coordinate 6,201,015 of NC_059419.1, forward strand.
GTAGTAAGCGACAATGGATAGAATTAGAAAATATTTTTAATCAAAGATGCTTAACACTTGACCAAAAACCTAATAAATATTTTTTTTAACAAAAAACAGCTCTTGTTAACACAACTAGCTCACTCTCTCACTTTCATGGTTAAAAAAAAATTTTTAGTGATCAAAAAAAACACGTATTTCAACTTTAAGTAATGGTTGGTTTATTTTCTTTCATATTGTTTTTTTTTTTTTCTATTGATGTATTATCGAGTACGTAAGAACTAAAATAAATGCTTTCATGCATATGTAATATGATTACGTCATTTAAAGTTAAAATTATTGATAAAAAATGTATGTAGAATAAAATACATATGTACATTATATTTCTACCTTTCATGTGAATTATACATATATTAGTAGCGAAATGTATAAAAATGATATTCTACTATATTATATACATTAGCTATATGAAAAGCTACTTTATATTTACAATCATTTAAATAAGCTTGACCACTAGTCCTACTTTATGAAATATAGATTTGTTTGTTAGCTATAAACTATTTTGTTGAACAAGTATATTTAAGAAATATTATACAAAGGGTGATATTCAGCTGTCAAATGACCTCACTGAGATTATTAATAAAAAGAATGATTTGTTTTTTATTTCGCAGGCAACTTGTGGATATATTTTAAATAGTCATGGTAGTCAGACTTACATAACGGTATATACATAATACTAATGAATAAAAATACTGTAACTTACACGTGAGTTAAGATAGTCACGTATATACCTGCTCTTGACTGAGAGGAGTGAAGTCTGCCGGGTTTTCCGGGTAGGCCTTCCGACACGCTGGACAGAGACCGTTCTCGCCTTCCCGAATACGATTCCAACAAAACCTGCATATCTGGAAATATAAGTTTAATCTTTTAACACTTTTTGATATTTAAAACTTATAAAAAAAATATTCAAAAATAAATCTAATACAACCAATATTAAAACATACATTAAATATCGGCTATTCTCAATCATGGGATACTGACACCAGTGATAAGGTTTTTTTTTTGCGATTCCTTGATAAAATCTTTCAACTGTCATGATAGTTTTAGTTAAAGATACATTACAAGACCTAATACTATTTTTAGGATAATAATACAAATATAATCCAATTAGACAAAAAACATATTCTTGGTTAACTTTGATTATCATAAAATAGATATAAAGAAGTCAATAAAAAGTTGTTGTAGAATAAAATAAAAACTAACCTACTTATTATTCTCATTCATATTTTGTTTACTCAAAACTTTTTATACTAAAATCTTATTTAGAGTAAATTATGTTAGTATAATTAACATTAAATATACCTACTATAAACGAAACATTAAAAAAAATTATAATGTAAAAATATTAAAGAAAACACAACATTCATTTTATATTTTGTTACTTTTTTTTAGTTAGAACCTAAGTTTTATTGTCAGGACAGAAAAATAAAATTTTGTTGTGATGACAGAAATATTTTTACATTAAGATTGTAAGAAAATTAGTTTAAATAAAGGCTTTAATTGTTATTTTTCTTGTTTTAGGTAAGAGAATATTGTAATTATAATGTAGTTTAAATGCTAAGAATTGTAAATATAGAAAATATGTGGTAATATAAATAAATTTCTTGTTTTAGAGAAACGCAAATATAGTCTTTATTTTGGGATTTCTATTAAAAGGAACAGAAAAAGTATATTTATTAGTGTATATATATATATATATATATATTTTTTTTTTTTTTTGCGTGAACTGCAACTGCAATAGAGTGAACTGGCTGACTACAAATAAAATTATAAAAAAAAAGTATATTTAAAATTCTATAGAACTTGTGCCAAAATTATATTGTAGCATAGGGGAGGTTGGCTGATCATGCTTAACACAGATTATATCTATAATCCATATAGGATGATCAGTCTGAACTCAAAAATTTTGTGTATTTTACCTTATGCATAAGTGAATTTTTGTAATTGTTACCATTTGTTTAAAATGTTTATTTTTAAATAAAGCTATTAAATAAATTTTAAAGTTAAATAAATATGGGAAATCATTCATAAAAAAAAAAAATTAAGATTAATAGTATATACACAAAATTCTTAATTAATTTAACTTTCCAGCTGTCTACATACACAGTTTCATCAAAATTAAATCGATAGTTTTTGTGCCAAATTAGAATTGATTTAATAAAATTGTAACATATGAGAAGAAAAGGATAAGAGCTCTGAAAGAGATAAGAAGAAACTTGCGTTTGTGAAGATACAGCAGAAATTGCAGAGTGACAGCATAAGAAAAGAGAGTCTAACAGATATAAGATAATCCTTCTATTTAACGAGTAGAGCTCAATAAATTGAACCTAATTGAATAAAACTATTTATAGTATTTTATATAGAAAAAACAATATCTCACTTGATAGCCACATGTGCACGGATAGAAGTGGAGATCGTCCACCTCCAAGGGTTCCATACACAGTGGACATTCCACCTGAAACAGAAAAAACCAGAAATTTATAAACTATAATATTTATGTTAATGTAACTTGACATATACTTCTATAGTATCACTGTTGATATCATGTACAAAATAATGTAACTATATATAATATAAACTTGATACACATTTGCATAGCATCACTACATTTAGTATATTTTTTCATATAATATCAAGATGTTATATGAGCAAGCATGTGGTATTGTTAAGTTACAGGTAGCAAACAAGTAAAGAACTCAAAATTAAAAACTGTATTTCTGATGATATCCTATCACTAGAAGTACGGCTTTCCTCCATATCTTAATTTTGTTAGGTTTTATCAATTAATTATAACGCAACACTAAAGAAAATTTTCTGACATATCAGATTATTTGAATCAATGACTCCTATTGAAGATGAGATTTTTGATGTCACTATAAATTAATAACTGTTTAAAACATTCTTGACATTTAAATAAAGTAATTTTAACTAACACAAATTCACAATTTTTTGAATATCGAAAAGACTTTCTAAAACAAAATATGTGGATTTCAACTAACAATTTACATTATTTACGTAACTGCTAAATTAAAAAAAAATGTTAACATCACCATAACATAAGATATAAAAATTAATTTCACTTATAACAATGATTTATGTTGTATAAAAATATGAATATTATTATTTAAATGATTTGAAATTGCAAAAAGTAATAAAAACCACTTTGTTTACAATATGTCATGTGGACCACACCCATCAATATCTAGTAATCTTAATGTATAAGTCATTAATATTAATGAATAGTTTGACTACAGTTAGACAAATTTATTAGTTTATTTAGTGACTGCTCAAATGTTTATTAATTTAATACAACATAATAGAAGACGATTGTTTTTACAATAATTTCAGGATTTTTACAAAAAGTTGTCTATTAAAGTTATACGCTATAGCCTGTAGTATCCCAAAGCTGGGCATAGGCCTCTTTCCCCATTTAGGAGAAGGATAAGAACTTAATCCATCACACTGCTCCAATGCAGGTTGGCAGATATATTCCCTACTGAGTAATGATCGGTATCAGGTGTACATGATAACAACTGGGACTAAACGAGCTCTCTGAGGCACGGTGGGAGACCCACAAGGACTGCACAAACACCTAGACCATGGCAAACATATGTATGGCCAATACAAATGTTTGTCATGTGTAGGGATCGAACCAGCAGCCACCAGCGCAACAGCCACAAACCAGTGCTGTGACTGTGCGCAAATGTGACGTCAATATTAAAGTTAAAGCTATGACTAATAAGTGAAGGGAAAATCAAAACCAAAAATTTCCTTACTCAAGCCAGCTTCAAAAGCACTTTGAATCATTATTTTACATATTAAAGTTTTATATTTGTTTTCAATGAATTAATTATAGTCGATGTGAAGCTTACATCAATTCAGAATGTAAATTTGAATGTAAATTCTACAGAGAAGAATGGGAATGAAACTGTCTTACTCTCTTAAACAACAACTCATTAAAAAACCTGTCTCATTATAAATTTTGCAATTTCTTGCATGAAATCATATATTCAAAGGGTCCTCAGTGAAGGAAATAAATACCCCACATTCAAACCTCTCTACAGTATAATTGTTTAAATATCGGTGTTTAACTATAGAAAAATATTGCACTGATTAGGACTTAAATAAAGGCCTAGACCTAGTTTTAATCATAGATTGCAACCTATTTCACATCTCTAACATAGCATGGTGACAGCTTGACACAATAAAAGTATAACATTTTCTTTAATAATATTTCCAGGAAAAAACGAAAGAAATATTAAGGTCCTTACAATATAATAGCTTAAAGATAATATTAGCTTAACAAATTACTTTTGAATTTATCTCAATTCTCTCTTCTTCATCTTTTGATTGCTTTTAAATAGGAAGAAAGGATCAACACCTTAATTTGATTAAAATACTACTTAATAGAATATCATATTATTAAGATTAAATATTGTGTTATACAATTGTCATTTTTTTTAACCAAAGTTTCAAAAAACAATGACGTAGAAGTGTGTATTGCTTTTTTCTTTTTAAGGAAGTTTTCTGTAACTTATATAAGAAATATAAAAATTATAAAATTAAACTCATCAACAAATATTTTTGATATTGCCTTATTCTTTAGGTCTATAATTAATTTTAAAAAAAAAATAAACAAAGTATTTGTCACACTATAATGAAACCAATGAAATCAATGAATATTATCAGAGATTAATAGAGAACTGACAACATTCAGTTATGTTTAGATAGTATTACGAAATATTTCTAGTTGTCTAGTGCAAATAAAAAATTAAACAAAACTGTGTTATTCCTGATCAATGTTTGTTGATATTATGTTATTGTGAAACAGTGTTAATATTTATAAATTTCAACTTATTTTAATACTAAAAAAAATTCACTCAACTTTAAAGCCTATATTTAATGCTTGTTAATTAATACTGGTCTAAATATTATTAGAAAAAAACACTATTATAATACAAAACGTAAGTGATTTGCATTGTGGTAAGAACAATATAAACATATCACATATCATATTATAAAAATTTAACTACATGTTTTAATAGGAAAGACTGACCCTAAATATATTGGGATGAAAATCTACAGTAAGTAATTAAGCCACGCTTTGGCTTATTACTTTCAAACTTTAACAACAAAATGATGAATTTAAATATGGATTTTTGATACTTTTTTTTTTATTAATTTTATAACCTTATATTACTAAAGTCATTTTGAATTCGATCTCTGACTAAAATTACTTAGATTCCATCTTCTAAATTTGTGTTCAGATAGTAAGTTATACCTAGCTGTGAAGTTAAGCATTGCAATGAAACTTACAGGTCAAAATTGTGTTTCCTCACAAACGAAAAAAAACCGACTTCAATTTCATCGACGAGTAATACAACGTAGATCGACGAAAAAATAGTCAAAAATCGGTACACCCAGTAAAAAGTTATTGCGGATTTTCGAGGGTTTCCCTCGATTTCTCTGGGATCCCATTATCAGATCCTAGTTTCCTTATCATAGTACCAAACTAAGGATATCACCTTTCCAACAAAAAAAGTATTGTTAAAATCGGTACAGCCAGTAGAAATTATGCGGTATAATACAACGTAAAAACGCATTATTAGATATAACTCGAAAAGTAGTTGTTAGATCACAAATAAATTTAAATGGGACCAATTGACACACACCACCTTTCGATTAAAAAAAATTGTCGAAATCGGTCCACCCGGTCAAAAGTTCTGAGGTAACATACATAAAAAAAAAATACAGTCGAATTGAGAACCTCCTCCTTTTTTGGAAGTCGGTTAAAAATATTCTGAGAAATGATAATCTTTTTATCACTTTAACTATGTTATGATTATAAATGCCTAAACTTTACCTGCTCTTCTCCACTCTGATTCAACACTGACATCCTAGCCCTAAGAGCTAAATGTTCTGTTCCTCTCACTAAATTAGAACAAACAACCCGTGCTTCTGTTACCTGAAATTAAAATATTAAACATATAACATAAATTTTTACATATAAACTCATAACACAGACTTGAATACATTGGAATTTAAATAATCTGCTGCATAATTAAAATAAAATATAATTAGAATAAAATAGTATCAATAAGAATGATTGTTTTAAAAAAAATTGATAAAAATGATATATTAAAAATATATTTTATTCAAAAAGAAAAAATATTAACATGTTTAGTACATTTATAAATGAAAATTAAGTCTGAATATGTCAAGAATATGTTTGGTATTTGATGAGATGCAATCAAAAGCTTCAATGATATATTATGTAAGTAGCATTAGAAAGGTGTTCATGATGCTGGGGGTCAGCACTCTGTTTTATTGCAAATTAATTTGTAACGTAATATTATAACAAAAATAGCATCATAATGCTATTCATATTATAATAAATTAAATATGAAAATTAAATCTAAAAATTAAATCTGATTCATAATTATGAATAGCATTCGTGTGTGCTTATTATTTTTTTGCATACAAAACAATATATTATAACCAAATAATATGTATTTTTATTTCATTTAAATATTGCGCGCCTTTGTCAAAAATTATGATATTTTTTATAAGGTAGATTAAAATAAAAATGTGGTAATGTAATATTTGTCAAGGTATTAAATAAAATTTCAAAATAATTTATGATTTTTAGGTTATGTTTTTGGTTTAATGTTTTTTATTGTAATAAACACTAAGAATACTATAATGTATTGCCTATAAAACATAATTATTATTGGTTCTTTTATTTAAACTAATTTTTTATTTCTTATTTCTAACAGATTACAATGGTATAGCTGTTTATCAATATCATAATTTAGATTAATATGGATAAACTTACAGTTTTTCTAATCCATATTTGTATAAGATTTATTTTGCAAAATAAGTGAATATCACTATTTATAAAATGTGATATGACAGCATAATTATGATCAATGCTCAAATGGATTTTCCACTACCTCATATTTAAAACATAATAAATTACACATAGAATCAAAACAATGTAAATGTCAATGTTTTAATAATTTCCATAGTGTTTTAATATTAAATTGTAAAGCAGCATCCAAATAACATGTTTTTACATTACTGTCTGTATTAATTTTATTTATTTGAGTGAAAGTTACCTTCTTTTAATAAGAAACAATTTTTTAAACACTATAAACAATACCTGTTCAAGGACACGAAGATATATTTAAATATGTAAAGGACACTTTGTTTTTATGTGAATCACAATAAAGAACTTTACCACATATATTCTTCACAGAAATCACTTACAAAATGTAAGTTTTGTTTGGACAATGTTTCATTACACTTGTGAAAATATGTTAAGATCCAGAGGTTGGCTATGAATTTTAGTAAAAGTAAACAGTGTAAGTATGATTTCTAGCAATAACTTAGAAAGATAAAGTGATTGCAACAATGACTCAACCTAGCTTTGACAAGTTCATAATTTGACATTTTACTGTGGAAAAAACAATTCTATTCACTATTTCTAGTCGGGTCTGGAAATATTCCACGGTAGTCCATCACTCACGGTACCACAAAAATAATAATGTAGAACACTAGTACACGGTTTATGTAGCATTTGATATACCTACTATTACGCTAAGATACGTCCGCCAGCTGCCATTCAAAAGAATATGTGGCATAAGTCAAACTTTCATTTCGTACAAGGATGCACTAAAAATAATTATAAACACTCGAGGCACAACATCAAACATTTGAAAAACTGTACTCTGCAGTAACGTTGACCGATTCCATTTTTGAAGAAAATAAATCGATGTTTACCTTACGTCTCCTCTCAATGCAAATCTTTTTCTATTGCAGAATCAAGACTGCTAACCCTTCCGCTAGAGTCGAAGATGAATCCTCTAGAGTAGGCCTACAATGCGGTACACGATTCAATTTAAATTAAAATGCAAAGCTGAAATAAATACAACTGTCCCGAAGATATTTTCTGCAAGTTACTATACATTTGTTTTATGAAATGGCCTAATCTCTTTACAAGATTCCGTTCTGTGATTCCATAGACAACTCATTTGCTTTTTAATTTTGAATAATGAATGAGTTAATTGAAAATTACATTAAATATAAAAATAAGTCTTTCAAATTATGTAGTATTCTAAAAATCAAAGTAAAGATATAATAAAGGTAAAATATAAATCTGTAACATTTTTTTTTGGCGTAATGGTAGTTGTTTTTTATATGGCAATAAGCATCATATTGTTATCATTTTTACGTTTTGGCAATTTGATATATTGGAGATAATGTCACAACATCTCTACATATTTTTATATTCACAATTATATTTTTATACATACTTATATACATGAATATAAAAATATGTAGAGATGTTGTGACATGATCTCACAAATAAGACCGTGCTCTGATGTTTTGATGTCGTGGAGTGTTTGCCATATCGGTGCCTACACACGTTAGCGGGTTTGATTCCCACTCGGAATGGATATTTATATTTAAATTCTTCCGATATGGATGTCTATCCTTGTGGGTCTTACCACCGTGCCTATTATCATAAATACATGTGATCATTAACTATATATACGTCTATGTATGCAACTTTCCATTTATTTATGCCATTTACGTACATATACTTTATTTTTATTTTTACATTATTTATTTGTCTAAATATATTGTAATGTGTTTAGATAAAACGTGTACACCAAAACCATCTACATATATACCATTTCCTCTGCCCAAAGGTTACCTGGAAAAGATCGCTCATAAGCGATAAGCAGTGGCGTAGCGTAGTGGGGGCGGGGGGGGGGGGGGCGCCCCGGGCGGCACTTTTTAGGGAGCGGCAAAATTGAACAACACTTAAATAATAAAAACAATTAGTAAATACTAGCGGCCCGGTACGTGCTTCGCTACGTATAAAGTGAAATAATAAAAAAAAATTACATCAAATTCACTTATTAATACAAAAAAAAAAATATATATTAATTGCTACGCTATTTTAAAACTTAATCCAAAACATTTGGATAAACAGTATTTTTTGTTTTTCCATTTTGAGAAGCAATAGTCGAAGACTTTTTCGTAGTCCACAAATGCCATACACAGCGGCTGATTATATTCTTCTGTCTTTTGTATAATCTACCGAACAGTATGGATGTGGTCTACAGTGCTGTAGTTATTTCGAAACCCCGCTGCTCCGGTAGTTGGAATTCGTCGAGTCTTCTGGCGAGACGATTCGTAACAACACTCGAAAACAGCTTATAGATATGGCTCAGAAGTGAGATCGATGTGTAATTCTTTGACAGAGACTTGTCACCTCTCTTAAAGAACAGCACCAAACACACTACTGGACCACACCTCTGGCGTGGTACCTCGGTGGGTGACGGCGTGAAAGAGTCTCGCCAAGACTTTTAGGGCAGGTCGCCCTGTGGCTTTAAGTAGCTCAGTCGTAACTACGTCATCCCTATTCTACTCAATCAGAGTAGCAATTTCTCTCGTATTTGAGCAGTGGAGGTCTTGGCGTACAAGTTTTCGTATCTTCTTGGAAAGAGCCCTCTGTTCTGGTGAAGCTGCTTGAGCAGTGAGCAACTCGCGCCTCCGCCACATTAGATCCAAGGCTTCGGAAGAGAGTTGGACTGCTTTGTTGACTTCGTCGGCAGAAAGTGCCTACGACCTAGTGTACACACCGTCTTCACCACGTTGTCGGTCATCTCTTCCACGTTGCCAGTAGTTTCCAGCGAATCGAATCGGTTTTGAAGTTCCCATTGAAACTGCTCGGAGCCACATAGTAATTGGGGCAGCGTACGTCGGAGAGTAGATTTCACTAAGCGGGCCCGCTCTTTTCGGTGGTATATATTTAAAGTACTCCGCAATAGCCGGTGGTTACTGCCAGTGTTAAACCAATTAACCAAGGAGACATCTCTGAATATATGCCTTTTATCCGCTATGATGAATCTATCTCGTTCCTCATCATAGTGTTGGGGCTTTGCCATGTAGGTACACCGCCTTTGGGGCTTCTTCTCAAAAAATTGAATTCATCAAGAAGAGCCCCTCTGACTCGTAGTAGTTGACGAGCATCTGCCTCCTGCGATTCCTGTGCCCCTCCCCGTGTGGTCCGATCCTCGATTCGTCGCGGTCTTGTATTCCCACTTTAGCGTTGAAGTCTCCCATAACAACGTTGTAGAAGGCCGAAGTAGTCCCATGCATGGCCCTAGTAATATCGTCATACAAGGCTTCGACTTTATTGTCAGATTGTGCTGAGGTCGGCGCATAGAGCTGTATCACTTCTAGGGAGTACCTGTCAGTGAGTTTAAGTACAAGGTACGCTACCCGGTTCGACACATTGCTGACTTCCACAACGTTGTTAGTGAGAGTCTTGTGGACCAGAAAATCGACGCCACCTTGGGAAAGCCCATCACCTTCACGGAAGCAGAACAAGTGCCCGGAGTCCAGGATCATCGTGTCTTTGCCCTCTCTTCAAACTTCAGACAACCCCAGTATACTTGGGTTGTCTGGAAGAAATGGCTAATTAGCCATAAGTCCGCCCATTGTACTTCACTGTCTGTAACTATCTTTATGCTTTGTCTGTAATATATTTGTGGTGTACAATAAAGTATAAAATAATAAATAATAATATACTTCACTTAAGTTTAAGTTTAAGACTCGATTTTACTTCCAGTTCGGTAAGGTTGTGGTCCAGCCGTAACATGCCTCCATTATACGTAACCGGTACGTAGTACCTGTAGTTTTGAGTGGCAGCCTCCCGTATCCCGGTGATCCTCAGCACCCTTCGCCCCACCGTTACCGCGGCCGCTGCTGTAGCCGGGAATAGTGGGGCTACCGAGAACTGAGGGCCTAAAATTCTACCGCGAACTCATGAGGGTTTTTGCCCATAGTCACTACGCTGGGCAGGCGGGTTAGTGACCGCAGGGCTAGCTTTGTCGCACCGAAGACGCTGCTGCTCGTCTTTGGTTGTGTATTTAAAAAGCTAGCTATAGGATGGCTATACCGCCATCGGTCGGTTTCACTACTTCCACAGTGGTATTGGAACTTTGCTATTTCATATTATTAACTAGCTGACCCGGCAAACGTTGTTTTGCCAATAAACTATCTACTATAATATAAGTGTGCGGGGATTTACTTATAAACGAAAGCGTTGTAGACAATGAAAGTATGCTTTATTTAGTGCACAGAAAAATTAAAATAATACGTATAACAGTCACTACTACGATCGGTACATAAATAAAACCAAAAAAAACAATGGCCGAAAACAGTATAGTGAGTAAGACAGGAGACCGGCTTTATTGTCATCCCCGTGATGTTTGCTGGATGAGAGGTGACAACATAATGTAGACCTCTAGCGGGGATAACTGATCGATTGATAGTTATCGACCAGCGAAGGCAGGAGATCAAATTGAATTGAGAAAAAAATCACAATTAGAGGAAATTATTAAAAATAATAAAAAATAAAAATTGCGATGGAAAAATAGGGCTTGATCGTAGAAAGGTTGAAAATTAAGTGTAATATATTTTTTTTTATTCTAAGTCATGACAACATAAATATAAAAATCCTGCCAAAAAAAATAAAGTTTATAATTAACAAATAAAATATAGGGGTTGATCGTAGAAGGTTGAAAATTTAGGGTTGTATGTATTTTTTAATGATGTATCATAAAAAAATAAAAATATAAATAATTCATCTAAAAATAAAAAAAAAATAAAAAGTTAGGGGTGGACTACAGTTAACATTTAGGGAGATGAAAAATAGATGTTGTTCGATTCTCAGACCTACCCAATATGCACACAAAACTTCATGAGAATCGGTCTAGCCTTTCGGAGGAGTTTAACTACAAACACCGCGACACGAGAATGTTATATATTAGATTAATTTATTTATTTTACATGAAATAGTATGTCTTAATAATGATCACTAATCTAATAAAATCTAATAAGTACTATTAATTATTTTGTATTGTTATTTAATTGATTGAAATTTTGATTTGGGCAAATTGAGATAAGGATTGATGAATTTTGCATGGAATTAAATAAAGCTTTATCATTATTATTATAGGAACTTTTCTATCCCTTAGTCACCTCTTACGACACCCACGGGATGAAAGGGGGTGGCTAAATTCTATATGTCGTAGCCACTCAGCTAAGTAAGTTTTAGTATACTTTAAATTGAAATACCTAAATAAAGGGGCGACAAAATTTTCTTCCGCCCCGGGCGGCCGACAACCACGCTACGCCACTGGCGATAAGGCTGCCTGTTAAACTTATCTCCTGTTTTTATTTTTGCAATTTTGCTCACTCTTGGTATACAATAGTTTTTAATTATAATTATGATCTTTACTCATAGTAGGAATATATATGCTAACCCGCAGTTAAGTAACGTGGTGGATTGAGCTCCAATCCTTCTCCTACATAGAGAAAGAGGCCTATGCCGAGCAGTGGGATATTACAGGCTGAAACGCGTGAGATCATACAGCTATATCCGCACGGATATTGAGAGGGTGTAGAGTCGCTTTGGGCATCATGCATGGTTTGTAATCAATTGTAATACAATAATTGTAAGCAGTAATTTTAATCTTTACAAAAATAAATAAAAGGTAAGTATCGATATCTATTGTATATTAATATGGTAGTCATTGCATCGCAAGTAGTTGTGGTGGCATCTATCGCGCGACATACAACTATAGAAAACTGACGTTTCCTACATCACGATATCACAGTCATCAGAGCGATTGAGTATTTAAACAAGAACCCGACAACAACCGTCGGGTGTTAGTCCTCCAGACACAACATCCGTCTGATCGGGGGTCCTTCCCTTTGCGAGGGTGGATGAGGAACTTTACACCCTATACCCTCGCAACCCCCAAATAGTCATTAAGGTCAATAAAAAATGATTTTTTAATTAAAAAAAACTAATTAAAACTAAAAGCATCAATTAGCGTCCTTGGGGCGAGGGAAGGAAACCATTCAGCAAAAGCGCACAAGTGGCAGTTTTGGCACGAAATATTATTGAGCAATCTTTGCACGAAATTATGATTACCTCAATCCTGTGCCTCACGTTCACCACAAGAGACCCACAAACCGTTCATGTGTTGGTTGAAGGTCAGCGCTCAATATTACTGCCGATAATTGTATAAGCTGGTATAAATATGTCGGAAGTAAAAGGTCAGACTGGTTAATTTTAATATGAGGTAACAGAAGATAGTTATAAGTTAACGAGGAGGGGGCCGAACTTCTCAGCATTCGATTGATTCGCCGTGTGGGTGCCGAGTCCATCGTATGGCTGTGGCTTACTCTCTCACAACGGTCTCGGTCATTGCGCAACCACGGACCCCAAGAAATACCGCTTCTACCGGGACTACGAAATAGCTATTGGCACGGTCAAACACATTACGGTCGATATAGTCATTTAGTCGAGTTTCTTAAGCGTGAACATATTATCAACAAGATCATAAATTACATCAATTTCGTCTGGTACATGACCTGCTGGCATTTTCCCTAACCTATCGTGAGCAAATTTTAGGTACGTTTACAATTTAACTAGGCCATACTATCCAACTAGGCCGCAACAACTTCGAGAAGGAGGTCAATAGAAGGATTCGGTTGAGCTGGGCCTGCGAAAGGAGAACAGCTCGACTATCCTGACAAAAATCTATTCAACATCTTAATATCTTATCCGGTCGACACTGACCACTTAGATTAGAAACAATTGGTTGTAAGGCTCTCAGTCATACCACTTCCTTTTTTTGTTTTCTAGTCAACCAGCAATTACAATTGCTCCAACGTAAGTATTTTTTTTTTTCAATTTACTTTCCATCTCCTTTTTACCATCTCTTTTTTTTTAGCAAAACTGAGTGCTCCCTAGCACAACTGAAAGCCATTAAACCCAAGAATTATTTATTATCACTATCAGCTCATCACTAAGATCGTTTTGATGACATGGACTAATCCGCTAAGTGAACCATTTCAGTCAACCTCATGAGGTATGACTCGGACTACACTTCAGCTAGACCAGTCAACTAGAAATATGAACTTAGACTATAATATTCTACTATGACACCATACTTCACATGTTTAAGCATCTAGACAAGTCAATCTGGTGTGGCTTGGACGACACCTTTCGTCTTTGCAAATAACCAGACAAGCCAATCTTAGTAGAGACGTGACCAGGACGACACCTTTCGTCTCTGTTGCAGCAAGACAAGCCAATCCTTGGCAGGATATGACCCGGATGACACGTTTCGTCTCACTTACAAGTAGCAATCATCCAGTCAGCTATCCGAACGGACCCGACTCGGATGACAACTTCGAACGTCGAATGATGCTAAGTACATCACAGTGACAAGCTGACCCACTGCATGGGTGTGGCTCGGACGACAAATTTCGTCTACCCTCAGCTTGGTCCAGATCGCATCTTGCTTAAAAAAACAAGAAATAAAAGTAAGTCAAGCGTATTGTTTTTAATAAATAAAAATGCATAGTTTTTCCAGTATTTTCGTAAATGTAGATTGGTTACAAGTGTGTCCTTTTCACGCATTTTATTTTTTTGTGTTGCCTCCGCGCGCTCGCAATACTGTTAAGCGATTTGCCATACTAGGTTTTTGAGGCGATGCTGCGGAATATTCTGCCATTCCTCTATTAGAGTTTCTTTCATTTCACGTAGCATGATTGGAGGCGCATTCCACTGACGTACACGTCGTCATCCTTCGCCCCACGCATGCTTACTAGAGTTTAGATCTGGGCTGCTTGCTGGCCATTCCATGTGTGTGTGTGTGTGTGATACCGACTTCTTGAAAATAGGCAAACACTATCTGTGTGTTGTCTTGCACAAAACGGCATTCTCCCCATATCCACTAAAAATGGATCAACGTAGTAATTCAGAATTTCAGTGACATTCACCACTAGCTCAGTGCGGCTTTCCAAGAAATCCAAGTCAACACGTGAAAAGAGCCTTCATCGTATGGTACTTTTTTTCTTTACAGGTTTAATGGCTATAGCACTCTCCCGTTGTTCTGTACAAAATTCTTCTTGAATTGAAGTTCTGTGTTCTGCCGGGCAAAACCATCAACTCAGACTTCTACTGTTAAAAGCTGATGCAAAAGATGAAGTAACAGAAAAGATGTGGTCTTTCATCACGACGGTGGTGTTAGGTTAGGTAGCATCAGGAGAGAGCTGTCGAAATTACCTACTTGTCGTATATATACTAACACCGGGTAGTGTTGAAATTATACCCGAAAAAAATGAAGCAGTATTAAAAACAGCTCATTACTACGTAACTTTAGACACATTTGGAAAAAAAAGTTGAGAAGATGTGGGTTAAGAGACTTACAAACTGTAAGCTCAGGTGAATCGGTCATAGACACGACTGACGATACAAACGTACACACGACTAACTAATTGTATTAATTTATTAAAGCGTTAGGGCAAGTAGTGCTTACTTGGTTGTAATATCGATTCTGATATCACAGTTAAATGGAAGCCCGCTACTTTAACAAAAGTTTTTTGTTTAATAAAACACTTTTTTCGGATTTTATCGCGGTTTATTGTTAACTTTTGATTCCCGACGTTTCGGATACTTTACAGCAACCATGGTCACGGGAAAACAAAAGTTTTTTGTTTAATTATGTATATTGAAAAAATATGTTTTTAACAATGATGTTGTTTAATAGGGTATTCAAAATATATAAATGGCTATGTGTAAATAAAACATGAGTGTATAAGCATATTATATTTTTTTTTTTATAATAATTAAGAATAAATTCTTACATCACGAGTTATAAAATAAATACATTTATGCCTTAAATTAAGTCCAAAAGTACTCTGTACAATTATTGTTAGCGATGTACAAACGAGAACGACAAATAAAAAATGTCCAAGAAACAAAAAAAAAATGGTCTTATCATGAACTTTCCTCATTAATCTGTGAGAAATCTACGAACAACTTAACAAATTGTGTCTGAATCACAACCAATAGTATGCATCTTAATTTCATCTCTTAATTTATTTTAATATTACACAAACTATTTTATATCATTGCTCTTCACTTAATCCTAAAACAAGAACCATTCTTTACCTTACATTATAATTACAATTAAATTAAGACTATCTAATTTCTAACAGGTGTTTGTTACTGGACTGTTGTGCTTTTATCTCGCAAGATTGCCACGCCCTTTTCTTCGGGTAGATACAGTTAACAAGCAACGTTACTAAACGTTCAATATATATTTTGTGCTAATTTTATTCTGATCTACATATAAAAAAAAAAACATATTCACAAGAGAGACGGAAAGAAAAACGATCGATCTAGTTACGTTGCTTGCTTGTATATACAGTAATCTCATAAGGATTTCAGATTTTGTGAGCAAACTATATGCGTGAGCTCGGGGTTCATCGCTCCGTAAAAAAGGCATTACAAAAAAGGCCACTGTGAAATCCACAATGTGCTATTACTAGCCTAGCGTTATTACATGCCCTATGTACTATAAGGTGTAGCATAAGAAATTATATTGGCATTTATAAAAGAAATAATAAAATAAATAAGATAGTATAAAATATCACGAAACTAAATTCATGTGGCAAATAATATGGCATCAGAATTTAAGTACTTTTATTAAAAGTGGGGCTGGCCCGAAATCATTAGGTTTCACTTGAGAATACATTTTACAATAAAATGATCTAGACATTTACATGTAAGTTAAATGAACGTAATGTAAGAATAGAATATTACGTTTGTGTTTAAAGATATGGAAGACAGAAAAACATTGCTATCAGATCAAAAACGAATTCAATATTCGTTAATATAATAAACTAGTACATTACTTCCAGGTGCTATACTGGCCACTCAGCCAAAATAATTAAATTAAACCAATTTCCCTAAAAAGAAATTCTAAACCTAAAATGGACAAAAATATTTTAACATAACAATTATGTACTTTCGTGTAATTCAATGGGACCAAACTGTGGATTCTACTGTAACACATACACTTCAACACAGGGCTGGGCATTTAATTTCAAAATTGACTAGATATCTGTGTGCATAGGAATCATATATAAAAATAGCTAAGTAAAGGAACGAATACACTGAAATTCTGGCATGTCTGATTACATAAAAAAATATAAAATTTATTATTGCCATACGCAAATATATTTCTAAAAATGTACTTTAAATTATGTAGACTACACGATAACACATCTAAATTTGTACAATTTGTACAAACTTCCGCATACGTTAAAATAAAACTCGTATTCATTCACGAAATATATATCGTCGAACAGAAGCGATATCGGTATACCAATACACCTAACGAAATTAGAAAAATTCGATCTCCCGTATCAAACAAATCTCACAATAACACGGACTAATTAAGGACACTAAACAATTTGATCTCTCGTTCACTGGCGTATCGTAATACATTAAGTACAGTCGGCTCGTCGGGAGCGTCGTATTAACAGGCGGGCCGCACGCGGCGGGTCGGTCATCACTTGGGGGGCTGGTAGGGCGGGTAGCCGGGGTGGGGGGCGGCTCGGCTGCCAGTCGCGTACAGTTGCTGTTGGAAGTTGTGGAACTGCGCCGCGTAGTTGGGGTCAGCGGTGGACGGCACTGCAAAGCCCTGCCCCTTGAAGCCGGGGGGCCCGCCCATCGACGGCGGCAACGCCTGCGCAGCGCCCATTCGAACGTTCCCACCCATGCCACCTTTTACCCGGAAGTTGGGCCCGCACATCGGGTTGGATACGAACGGGTCCCCGGCCATCTTGGGAGGAGAATTGAATCCTGCGGGATAGTGCGGCATACGAAGCATTCCGGGAGCGCGCATCACACCGCGCATGTTGCCCTCCATGTCCATTCCGCGCGCGGGGAAATATTGCACACCCTTGTTATCCATCTGCATTGGGTTCGTAACTCGCTGGAGGAAGTCTAAACTTGGTGGTCCCCGGGGTCCAGTGTTGCAAGGCATTTGCGGCCTCGTAGGTAAATACTGTATAGTATTGGGTGCGCTGGCTTTCACTTGAACGTTGGCACCGTTGAAGGGGGGCATCTTCCCTGCGCCTCCCATTCGGGGCCCCATCATGGATGCGTCGGGTCCCATTGGACCCATCGGCCCACCCATCGGTCCCCCGCCCATTTTCGGACTCAAATTCATGTCCGACGGAAAATCGCCGCCGCTCATCATTCCTTCCATCGGTCCGCCCATACCCGGACCTCCCATATTATCCATGTGACAACCTGAATGTAACAAATTAAATTATTTTAATACATCGATTTGGAAGTTAGGAGTTGTTAATATGTAAAATTTAACAGAAACTTACCTAAATCATTCATCATCATGTGGGGATGTCCATGCGGGTGCATAGAGTGGTGATGTTGCATGTGATGTGGTCCTGAGCTGAAAGGCCCCATCCCGCCGCCGTTCGGCCCCATGGGACCCCCCGGCCCCGGCCCCCCGCCGCCCACCGTGTTCGTCAGTTGCTGTGACATCTGAGCTAGCGACGAGATGGGGTCGAAGGATGACGTGGAAGTACCCATGGGGCCGTTCGGGCCCTGGTTTGGATTGATGGGAATGTTGTCTGGCCTGTTCATACTGCATGGACCGGGGAACGGACCAGGTAAACTCGTACTGTTAGGACCACCTGACAACGTTGTCTGCAAAAATGAGAAATCATTATATAACTGTTTGAAATATTCATTACAATTAAGAAGTTTGGATTTACCACGCCTTTTTGTGTATTGGTAAGTAAATCGTTTAGAATTCTTTTTAGTACTTACAATAAATAATCATACCTGATAACACATCTAGACAGTAAATAAAACTTCGTTACTAAATGCAACATGCACTATTCAGCATACGTGTTATAAGACCATAAAAAGATCTAATTATACCTCAGTGTTAGACGCCATGGTGTCATCTGAGTGTGAAGGTGCTGAGACGACACTGCAACTACTCTTAGCAGTCGAGGACGGAGCGTAGGGCCCTTGGCTGAGCGAAGACCCTTCACGCCCCTCTCGACCTTCCCTTTGAGGTGTCTTCGATGCGCTGTCTTGAGTGGACCTATTTGATGAAGGACTCGGCCGAGATTTCTCATCTGTTATAAATCCCAAAAAAGAAAAAAAAATACTGTTGTTATTCTAAATCTTGCATCCTTGTAAGACTTTTTCATTGTTCAAATGCTTGTATTAATTCAACTTGTTAAAAGCAGAAAAAAAAAATGTGCTATATAACGTTATGGTAGCAGCCAGCAGCAAGCAGTCCAGCAAGTTGTTTAGTTACAAAAGTCAGTATAATTTGTTTATTATACAAAAAATTAAAATTTAGAAAGCTCACCCTGACCACATTTAGTGCTAGACGCAGCCGATGTGGGTGTCTGAGGGTTGTTAAAACCGGGACTTTGTTCCATAGAGAAACGTCCTGCACGCTGTTCGGACAATGATGAGTGTGGCTCTGGTGTTCCTGGCATCATTCTAAATAAAAAATAGTTTTTGTTATTCAATTAGGCATATAAAAAAATATATTAATTGAATAATATTACCTAAAAAAAAAATGAAATAAAATACAGCTAAAAAATTAAAACACATGTCAAAATTTATTTAAAGAAATTTTAGTTAAACAAAGTAATACTGTATGTATATAATATGTATTATGGTTATCATATTTTACTTCTACATATCGACAAATCTATCTGTGTGGTTACGGCAGTAAAGAATATAGCCTCCCCCTCTCTTCCCGTGGGTGTCGTAAGAGGCGACTAAGGGATAACACAGTTCCATTACCACCTTGTAACTTATAAAGCCGACCGGTGGCGGGATAACTATTTAACTGCTGGCTTTGAAATACACAGGCCGAAGACGGGCAGCAGCGTCTTCGGTGCGACAAAGCCAGCCCTGCGGTCACCAACCCGCCTGCCCAGCGTGGTGACTATGGGCAAAACACATAAGTTCACGCTAGTTTTGGCGCGAACTTGTGGAGGACTAAGTCCAGCAGTGGACTTCAATAGGCTGAAGTGATGATATCGACAAATTTATATAGTGTACACAGTAACTTAAAACTATATAAATAAGTTCAAAATAGATAAAGTAACATGAAATTGGTGGTTTAAATGCAAAAAAACTGCAAATTTGACTGACCGTTAATACTTAATTTTTAACCCTAAATTCATTAACACAAAAATAAATAACTTCTACATAATATAGTCATATTATATCTGTGAAAGATGACTATTAGTGATAAGGCCGCCTTTGCGCCTTTCTAAGTTATAATTTTGTATTTCCTCATCTTTAAAGTTTTAAATAATTAATAATAAATTACCCAGCAGGTGATTTTTGATTTGAATTAGACTGGGATGTTTGTCCGCCACTGTTTGAAGGCGGTCCGTTGTCCTTCAAGGAAGTGTTGGGCTGTTTCTGTATCGTCAACTCTTGACCTATCCCAAAAAAACATATATTACAATAATGATGATGATGAGTTTATTATCAGATGAGTTTATTATCTTGTCGATAGAGATATACATACACAGAAAGAACAATTAGCCATAGAATATGAAAGTATGTTAGCACATTTTCACCAACCACCACCAAAATGAAACACACATTGCAATATTGTAAAGTTAAACATAAATGAACCAACTATAGTAATATTAACTTTTGATAATCTATCAAAAGTAAATATTACATTGGTGATACAAAAGCAGGCCAGTATTTAAATTATATTACTTATTTTTTAAAACATTTACAAATTCCATTTGGCCATTATTTCATGATCAAATTGAAACAAAACACAAAAAAGCGTCATCACATAGCACAAACTTTATACCGTGAATGAAAATAATTTAAACATATCATCCAATATAAGTTCTTAATGATTTTTTTTTTCAATTATTTTCTTCAACGGCATATTAGTTACCTTCGAACTGGTTGAGATAAGATATTTGTTGCGGGGACGGCACAGGCATCAAACTCGGTTCCTTCGAGTGCGAGCCTCCCTGTTGATTCTTCTGTTGCTGCGCCGCCAAACATTGGAGCGTACGGACGAACACACCGTCGTCTAATTTCTCTAATATCTCTATTTTTGGCCAAATTTTGTCCAACGTTTCGTCCAATGATATATCGTGTATCGTGTTTGGTCCAATATCGCGTATCGGCGGTTACGTTTTTATGTGACGTTGTTATTTCATCACACGTTGGGATTTCAAGCGGTCAAGCGTTTTGCGGGGGAAGGGGAAAACAAAAAATACGCATTACAACTACAGAAAAAAAATTAAACAAAGTGCACTTCAAACCAAACTTATTAAATAGATGATTGGAAAAAAAATAAAAAAAATACTGTGGTTGGGAAAATGTCTAACACAGATAAAATAACAACATGCATTTCTACTTCTATGGCTTCTACTTTTTTACTGTAAACGTTAATTATGTGTTATGTGTGTATCATATGAATATGTAGTGTTTATGGTAGTATAGGAGAAAACTTTCTTGAGAGGGTAATAGTATAATATAATAATATTCTTATTGGTATTTTAGTCACATTGGTTTATATGTAAAATTTGTCCAATATATCTAAGAGCAGTCGAACTATTTCAATAACTTTAAATTAAACACAAAAGACAATGCTCAAAAAAAACCCAGACCCGGCGCAAAAGAAAAGTAACTCAAATTATAGGTAATAATAAGTAATGAAATACTGCATAGGAGGCATCATCGAAATCAATGGCTATATGTATGAAATTGCCATTCCATTGCCATTTCCAGCTACCCCTGTAAAAATTTGAATTTTTACAGGGGTAGCTGGAACTTATAGTTTAATTAAAGTGCTATCTGAAAAAACAAACAAGTAACCAAGTAACCATCGGTCGTCGGTCGAAAGCGCGACTTCTCTGTCTCATTCACACGTTGTCGGAGCCAGTTATAGGCTTCTCACTTCGTGCGCGAGTGCCGCGTCGCCCGCGCAGTCCATCGACAGTATTCGTTGCGATCTGACCGTTTATGATACCGACCGTTTATGATATCCACCGTTTATGATGATCCGACCTGACCGTTTATGATAGTATGTGGGAACGGATACATTATAGACGTTACAGGACCATACGATGCAACAACCTCTGACGCATCAATAATGCAGCAGATTTTACAAAACCACGACGGTCCTATGGAAGAGGCTCCGATTAATTATTTTTTTGGAAGAAGGTGACGTCTTTATATTGGACAGAGGATTTCGTGATAGTATTCCTCTTCTAGAGTCATATGGCTATGTTGCACATGTACCCCTGTCTGTAACACGTGGTGAAAGTCAGCTGACAACTGATCTGGCAAATAAATCAAGAAGAGTCACATTATGCAGATGGGTCGTAGAGACAATTAACGGTCGATTCAAGCGCGACTTTAAAATATTTAGACACAAAGTATTTAATCGCACTTTACCAAACACCATGAAGGATTTTAAGATAGCCGCAGCCATTATCAACTGTTTTCAAGAGCCCTACGAGGACAGTAGGTACACAAACCAATTCATGGATATAATAAAAAATGTAAATAATCCCAATCATTTATGTGATTATGTGCTTGAACACAACTTAAATCGACAAAGGGTGGCGTTTATACGAATGCAAGCCGATCTTCCTGAATTGGCAGACTTCCCAAGACTAACACATGAAGATTTGATTTTGAATGCTGTGGGCACGTATCACTTGAAAATCGCCCACTCTTATTACAGTGAGCATATCAAGAAAACAGGTGTTTATGAACTTGAAATTTTTCGTCATCCCGAGTTAATACACATTAATGATGAAAACTGTGTCTTAATAAGATGTCGCATACAATCGAGGCACGTAAGAAGCAAGATCTATTACACCTACATTCTTTATAAAAGGGAAAATGGCATATCAGGATATTACTGCTCCTGTATTCATGGGAGGAGAACATTGGGCTGTTGCGCCCACGTCATGAGCGTTTTATATTACTTAGAGTGGGCTAGACATGAGGAGCAGTTCGCGCATCCCGCATCATTTTTGGATCATATCGTGTTAGACATAGAGAATCGATGACTTTTAAGCGTAATTATTAAAATGACAAGTACATTCATATCGTGTTTTTAGTTCTATCATCCTATTATCTTGTAAAAGTAGTTGGGATAGTAGAGAAGTTGCCATAAAAATGTCATTATATACATTCTTAAACCACAACTGTATCTGTTTATTTTTACAATACATTATGTTACCTATAAAATCTCGAGTAGCAATGTGGCGCAGATGTTAAAATTCGAATAGCAATTTCACACATATAGCCACTGATTTCGATGATGCCCCCTATGTAATATTTAATTACTTATTTTTACCTATATTTTGAGTTACATTTCTTTTGCGCCGGGCCTGGGTTTTATTCTCATACTTCATGAGCATAGTCCTTTCTAGGCAGTAGGTTGTCCAGCATTATAAAAAGGACACTTAAAAATTTAACTCATAACATTCGAATTAATTATTTTAAATCTAATTAAATTTGATTATATAAAATTAATACACACTAAATATGTAATCATGGCAGGACTAATTATAAAAATAGAACATTCTTGTTCTTTACTTAAAAATCTAGGAATCGCTCATATGTTTTTCACCTATATAAACAAAAATATATATTTTTCTATACGCGAATCTACAATGTTTTCAAGTCTATATAAAAATGACCGTCACGTATCATCTGAATATATACTCGTATATTAGGTAAATATGGAAGTGTGTATATTATAACTATCATAAATCTAACTAAAACGTGTGCGTGTGTATAGATAATTACAAGTATTAGTAACACTGACCTGGCGCGTCTGATTTTTGCTTGCAATGCGCCGGGCTGCTTAAGGCGGAGCCAGCGCGGGACGCCTCCGCCGACATCGGCATCACGGCGCCTTGCGACGGGGACTGGGTGGCTGGTGCCCACAAATATTATTCGTTCAATTACTATTTTACCAGACGTCGGATTTGTAGTGTGACCCACACGTTATTTACGTTGTGAACTTTTTTAGTGTTTAGTGTAGCTGCAGAGAATGTATTGTGTAAACAGAAGGAAGAACCACATGATAGCATTTTTGCAACTACTACCTTCACTCCGCATAGTTATTTTCTTTGATACACCAGACATAATTGACCTTCGTGATGTGATTATATTAAAGCGGGAATAATTGAGATTGAGCCATTAGTTCAGGTTCTCTGTAGTCGAGCTGAATAGTTACTTACTATTTTCACAATTCGTCAACGGTAATTTTAAGAACAGTAACATTTTCTATTTCAATAGTTAAGGCTATATCCATATCTTTGTACAAAACAATAACATACCTATAGGCACAGAGGCGGAACGGTGTAAAGGTGACGCACCATAAGGCGGAGGCGGTAAACAACCACCACGTTCTGAACATGGAGATTTTACTTGCGTACCTGGACATTTAAAAAAAAATTAAAAATATAAACAACACAATATTAGTAATGTATCATTGCGGGTCTCTTCACAGAAATGATTTTTTTTAATGTGCATAACGATACGATTCAGCTTGTAACATCGCACTGCTGGGCATAGGTCTCTTTCTCCATGAAGGAGTAGGGTCGGAGCTTAATCCATCACTCTGCTCCTCTGGGAGTTGGCAATATATTCCCTACAATGAGTAACCATCGCTGTCAGGTGTATATATAATATGATAACAACTGGGACCGACAGCTTAACGTGCTTTCCGAGACACGGTGGGGAGACTCACAAGGACAGACGACCAGACCGGAAATACATATTTGTATAAATACAAGTATCCATACTGAGCTCCCGCAAACCACGGGTTGTAAGGCGCGTTATTGGCACACGCCCCACTATACCAGACCGGATTTACGAGATTACTCAAACAGCAGTTATCAAATCTCGATATGGTTAATACTTTATACATAAAGAATATTACAACAAATCCTTAATTATCAAGTGCTAGTCTATAAAAGATTAGGTTAGGTAATCCTAAGACGATGTAAATCTTAAAGTTCACGTTGCTTTATATCTAAAACGAAATTTGGCTCAGGTATGTAAAATCGTAACATACGTCCATTAAACCTAATATCTTTCACGTTAATCTATAAATACAAGCAAAGATTTGAAATAAATAACTTAAAGCCAAGACCGGATATATGTAGATCAGTTAAATAAAAAATTTAAGTTCGTAAGTTATAGGTAAATCATGATGATGATGATGATGATGATGATGATGATGATGATGATGATGATGATGAGGTAAAACAAAAAAAAATATTCGTAAATAATGGAACATATCCATATTAATAAATTGATCTCTTTTTACATTTTTTTTTAAACGTAAGTAACCTGTGATTAAGCATGGAATATTTTATAACACAGACATCCTTTACCCATTTTAATAGATCAGATAGTGTCTGCGTTATTATTGTTATGTAAGAAATATTTATATTAGCAAGAGGACTTTTTATTGGTACTTATTTATACGACCATACAGAGATATATATTTAAACTTTTGTTATTAATTGTTACTTTTTCTTTAATATAGAATTTATCAAAGATTACTCAAAAAGTTGTAATTAGATCTCGATGAAATTTATATGTGACTACATGATAAACATCAGCTTTCGAATAAATTAAAAGTTATCAAAATCGGTACACTCAGTAAAAAATTATTGCGGATTTTCCAGAGTTTCCCTCGATTTCTCTGGGATCCTATCATCAGATCCTGGTTTCCTAATCACGGTACTAAACAAGGGATATTTCCTTTCTAACATAAAAAGAATTATCAAAATTGGTACATCCAGTAGAAAGTTATGCAATATAATACAACGTAGGTCGACGAAGTAAAAACGTCAAGTAAAAACGCATTATTAGATATAACTCGAAAAGTGATTGTTAGATCTCAAATAAATTTTAATGGGACCAAATGACACACACCACCTTTCCATTAAAAGAAAATTTGTCGAAATCGCTCCACCCAGTCAAAAGTTCTGAAGTAACATACATAAAAAAAAAATACAGTCGAATTGAGAACCTCCTCCTTTTTTCGAAGTTGGTTAAAAAATAGTCAAGTAAATACGCGTTATTATATATTATCGATCATAGATATCGATCAAATTTAAATGCGACCAGAGAACAAGTACCAGTTTTCGATTAAATAAAGAATCATCTAAATCCGTCTGCCCAGAAGTTTTGAGGCAACACACAAAAAAAATACATTTGAATTGAGAACCTCCTCCCTTTTTTTGAAGTTAAAAAACACAAATTAAATTTAAAAACACAAGTTTAGTAGAATGTACGAGTTAACTCACCAAGTTCACTGTCCATGTTCTTTTCATCAAAGAACTGATGGTGTAATTTCTGCCAGTCGATGTCGCCGGGCGGTGATTTGGGGCTACGCGCCGACTTGTGGCCCGCCATCCCCGCCATTCCCCCCATACCTGGACCCAGCCCGCCGGGATCACCGGGACCCATCTGCCCCACGAACATAGTTACTGACGCTGTATCTCATTTCTATAGTAAAATAATTAAGCTAAACAACTGTTTCAATAGTATAAAACTAACTGTGCTAGCACACGTTCAGCTCATAATATGTTTAGACGAGGTTAATCTGAGGAAGGGATGAGTTTACTCATATTAATGTTAATGTTTTTAAATTTGAAGGCATTTTCATTTAGCGAGGTAAAAAGCATAATACTATGATTTAGAAGCAGACCAACTAACGAAGGCTGACGAAACCATCGGTCAATTTAGTTAGAATATAAATGAAAAAGTAATTTTTTATGATAGGAATCTATCCATTTTTAATTTTATTTTCAGGATATCCTTCTTACTTAAGCTTACAACTTTAGTACTACTTAAAGTACATATAAAATTAAAGTGTCGAGTAGTTTAACCGTGTAATTGGGCAGGGGAACAAATGTCCCATTGGTTTACTAATATTAAAGATACGATTAAACCCTATCTGTGTGAGGACATAACAAATCCACTAGTTTTGTCTGGATAGATAACTGCTTTTATAGACCTCACCTCAAATACCAAAAAGTAAAATAGTTCAATTGCTTTACCCTCACACATACCAAAATAATGTATATTCTATTTTTTTTTTTTTGGAATAGTCTTAAATAGTAAACAAATATGGCGTTCTTCCGACCACAGACAATAGAGTAATAATAATAGTAAAGTGACACAAAGAGCAAATGAATGAACAATATTAATAAGCCATAGACGAATATAAAATTCATTTTATGTTCAAATATTTAACGCTAGCATATTACTAAAATTATTTCAAAACCTAATAATATATTGAATATTTTTGCTAAGAATTAGTAGAGGTACAGGATTACGAAAAAAAAAAAAAACTATAATTAATTGAGCATCGAGCATAAAAGGCAACAAATTTATATTTCGTTTATGTGAAATGGTCGGTAAAAGACATCAAAAATAAAATTTACAACAAAACCGCCTGTGTCTAGAAAAAAAGTCGACCCTATTAATATTATTGTCACATTATTTGTATTTACTATGAATAAAAAACCAAAATCCTTAAGTTTGTTACGCTTTCACGCAAAAACTGCTTAACCGATCATCATGAAACTTTGTATACATATTCTTGGAGGTATTAGAAGTAATATAAGATACTTTTATAAAAAAAAATCAATACGAGCGAAGCCGCGGGTAAAAGCTAGTTGATATATATTCAAACTGTAGAATACTAACTATACAGAAAGATAAATTTATGTGGCTTAGTATACCACAAGTAATGTAATCTAAGTATTATGTATGTTTATTATTATATATTATCTATTTGTACTTTATTCAATTATTCTAATTCGCACACCAATTATTTGTTTACTTCCTAACTGCATTTTCTACTTCGTGTCCTATACCCAAAGGTTGTCTGGAAGAGATCGCTCTTTGAGCGATAAGACCGCCTTTGTATATCTTTCATTTTATGTTTTTTTTATTGTTGTTACTTTTGATGGTGTGCAATAAAGAGTATTATTATTAAAATAATGGTCTAAAATAAAGTAAAATCAGTAATATTTTTAAATAAACAAAAAAATGTATATCTACAAACTATATTGCTTACCAAGACTGCATTTTTACCCTTGAACTCGTGAAAAACGCAACCTATTCCCAAGTGTTAATCTAAACCATACATCTTCGTTTATTCATCCACTTAATTTTACAACATACAGTGTTCAATGTTTACAAGAATGTGGACTACTTACATTTCTGCCGCGACCATAGTCGTCACACATGGGACCGTTGACATTCATGTGATGATCTGGTCCACAGTCTCCATGCGGTACCATACCTCCCATCATTCCACCTTCCATCATTATACCACCTATGAAAGTATAAAAAATAAAACAATAATATACTACAATGATCTAATATCTAAAATCTATATCTAATAGCGATAATCTACATTTTACTTATGACGATCGATCTATGACGATTCAGCCTGTAACATTCCACTGATGGATATAGCCTTCTTTCTCTGTGTAGGAAAAAGGATTGGAGCTTAATCGACCACGCTGCTCCACTGCGGGTTGGCGGATATATTCCCCACTATGAGTAACGATCGCTATCAAGTATTTATAATAACAACCGGGACCGCCCGCTTAACGTGCTCTCCGAGGTTCGGTGCGGAGACCCACAATAACAAGCAACCAGATCGGAAAGAAATATTTGTGCTAATGCAAATATCCTTCCCGGGCGGGAATTGAAACCGACAAGGGTCGGTGTTTTAGGCACCTACAACGCCCAACTACATCAGAGCGATTGTTATTGTTATAATGACAATAAAAATACTTAAATTTCTTTACGTTATTACTAAAATATAATTCATAATTAAATTAAGTACAAAAATACATACCGTTCATTGTATTGAGATTAGGTCCGGGCATCATCCGAGGGCCCATGTGTGGACCACCCATCATACAAGGTTTTGGACCACCCATACCACCCATGGGATTTGGCATACGCTGAAAGTTTATTAACATATGATTATTTATATCCTGATTTACTATTTAGTTTGACTCATAATTCAAAATGAGGTATGAAATACTTACACCCATAGGTCCACCGCATCCTCTTCCCATATGCATATCTGTACACATTCCAGACTTCATATCCGGTCCTCCACACGCACCTCTAATACCCTTCATCCCACACGGCCCCATCGGTCCCATTGGCCCATTCGGACCCATTGGTCCGTTAGGCCCCATTCCGGGCATCATTGGTCCATTTGGTCCCATCATCCCGTTGGGCCCCATGGATCCATGTCCCCCCATTCCCATGCCAGGTCCACCCATATTACCCATTGGACCACCCATAGGGCCGTTTGGACCCATTGACCCACCTGGTCCCATAGGGCCATTTGGACCCATAGGTCCAGACATTGTACAATTAGGACCACTGTTCATACTACTGGGCATAGACACCATAGGACCATTAGGCCCGGAGCCCATTGGTCCATGGGCAGACATTGGAGGATAAGGCATATTCATGTTAGCTGTTGAATTTGGAGGATTAATGTCTGAGGGTGGCTGAGAACCATCATTTTGCTGGTTTGGGTTGCTACCGCTCTCTGGGAACAAAATCTGTTGCATTTTGCGTATTGTAGCGAGTTGTTCTTCTCGGTGAGCGCGTTGCTGGGGCGTAAGATTCTCGTCAGGTATCTTAACACCTGCGGACGAAACTGGAGCTGAACATGGAAAAACATTCTTTAACACCAACATGCAAATGATGTCAAATCCAAAATAAACTCTATTAGAGCAGCCTTACAAGAGCCTAGACAAACGATTTAGTGTTTTACAATTACTAAGAAGATATATGCAAACTTATCTGTAGAAATAAGAAAAAAAAAGCTATTTTAAAAGAAAATCATTTTGTAATAGGCATAATTGAAATTCTTCGAACAAGTATTATATTGATTAATAAAAAGTTCAAAAATATCTATATACATATAACCAGATACATCTGTAGGACAAACTAATATTCACCTTTAGGGCCAGGCTGACACGAAAGGTTATTATCACCCGAATTGTTGTCAGCTCCTGCTTCAGAACAAGGCGGCATTTGTGTAGGACCGTTAGCCATACCGTTTGACATTACGGAGGAGTTTTTCTGTAATTTAATAAACTTACTTTATTCATATATGATAAAAGAATTTTCTTATAACAGCCGTTTTCGTATTTTGTTATTCATAAACTACTAAGTAGGGTAACTAAAGAACAAGTAATATATTGTTTAAAATTTATTTCATTGAATTTCAACCAATAAAAATACTGAATACCGAAATTAAATTGTTGATAAATACTCACGGTGTCCCAGGGCATTTCACCATCAGCACCGAGGCCGTCCATGACACCACAGGACGGGGTGCCCCCTGGAAACCCATCCATCGGTCCCATGCCCGGCCCCATCTGCCCCATTTGACCAGGTCCACCTTTCATCATCATCATTTGATTACCGGGACCACTCATACGATTAGGTCCCATCATATTAGGTCCCATGTGCCCCATCCCGCCGTGCCCCATCGGACCCATATTTGGCCCCATAGGCCCACCCATCATGTGACCCATCTGATTTGGTCCACCCATCATATTCGGACCACCGCGCATACCACCTCGATTTTTAGCCATCGCAAGATTGTTAAGCCACTGGGCGGGATTTTGTTTATTAAATTGACCCATTTTTAGTGGATGTTTCTGTAAAAAAATTAAATTAAAAATATTACAAATAATATAATTAATTAATTTGATTCCAATATTTTGTTTACAATATTAAATAAAGTTTTATACTCCTATAATGAAATAACCATACAATATTATGAAACGGATACAAAAAACAATTTGTTTAATTACATAGGAATATATCTAATATATAAAATTCTCGTGTCACAGTTTTCGTTGCCATACTCCTCCGAAACGGCTTGACCGATTTTGATGAAATTTTTTGTGCTTATCCGGTATCTATGAGAATCGGCCCTACCCCTAAATTTTTTTTTTATTTTTTAGACAAAATTTTTTATTTCTATTTTTTTATGATACAACATTAAAAAATACATACAACCCTAAATTTTCACCCTTCTACCACCAACCCCTATTTCTTAATAGCGTTTAGCGGCAAGACAACGTTTTCCGGGTCAGCTAGTAATTGATAAATAAATACAATAATTACCTCGAGGTATTTCTTAGTACCAGGTTGAGCGCAGTGGTATGCTATGATGGAGTGGTGTTGACCTGATATGACGGCTTCAGCACCCTTATTTGCAAGTAGCGTTGAAAAAACGAAGATTTGACTCTGCTGCTGGGAAGATATGAAAAGTACCATTTGAATCATACTTTTTTTTAAATGTATTCTTAATAAACATTTTTATTTTTATTTTAAAATCGACCGTTCCGTTTATTCTTAATAAGTTTATTACTAATACATATTTTTTTTTTTTAATTTTTTACTATCTGTTTAAAACTATTACTATATAGCTACTTAAGCAGAAAATAAATTTTAAGTATTCATTGTAATTAAAAGTATACAATAGTTAAAGATAAAAACGTACACTTCTGAAAATTCTTTTATTTATTTTATAAAGTAATGAAATTAATTTTTATTTCTTTTCAACGACTAACTGATTTCTTAATACAATAAATATGTAAAAGAAAAAATACATTCTTACTACCTCTTTAACACAATTAACTCGGTCCATCGTAATGGCACGTAACTTAGTAAATACAAGAATTTGATCAAGATTTTCAAAAGTGAAATCGAAAGGACTATTAGTTGCCTACGCAATTACGTGTCATTGGGCTTACAAAACAAAACAATTGAAACATGTGTTTATTACTTTACTTGGATCCTACGACATGTTTGTCTTACCTTCGTTGTAATTAAATATATTGTTTTACCCAATCGACTTGCTTAAACATTAACGATTTAAAAAATATATTTATTAAATATAAATATAATTGATATATAAAATATATTAGATTTAAAAAAATCAGCTTTTCGTCTATGATAGATACAAAATTAAATATATATTCTTAATTTTACCTCCATACTTCCAGACTGTTTACTGATGACATTTGATGGCAAGGACTGGGCCTCGCTGGACATAGGCCCCATAGAGACTCCCGGTCCCATGGATCCAGAATTACCCATACGACATGATCCCATGTTCTCTGGACCATTTGGATTACGACAGTTTTGATTACCATCCTATTAAAAAAAATTGTTGAACACGTTAAAAAAGATCGAATTTATTTAAAATATATTTATCATAAAATAATAACAATATAGCCTTTATTCAGATCTAACCTAAAATCTAATACATGTTCGGTACATTATATTATGTTGCTAGCTGGGTAACCGAGCTTAGGTCGGTATTTTTAGTAAATCGTGTTTAATGGAAATCATATCTAAATACGAATTACATATTTATAAAATATGAATGATGCTGTGTGGTTACGGCATCAAAGAATATAGCCACCCCCTCTCTTCCCGTGGGTGTCGTAAGAGGCGACTAAGGGATAACACAGTTCCACTACTACCTTAGAAATTAAAAAGCCGACCGATGGCGGGACAACCATCCAAAACTGCTGGCTTTGAAATACACAGGCCGAAGACGGGCAGCAGCGTCTTCGGTGCGACAAAGCCAGCTCTGCTGTCACCAACCCGCCTGCCCAGCGTGGTGACTATGGGCAAAACACATCAGTTCACGCCAACTTTGGCGTGAACTTGTGGAGGCCTATGTCTAGTAGTGGACTGCGAAAGGCTGCTGTGATGGCTGTAATGAAAATATGAATATTTTTTTTTACCGACAATTATAGAAAATCAAAAATTAAAAAAAAGTATTAAAAAATAATAATGATAAAATATGAATGATATTTTTCGATTTTATCGACATAATAATAAAAAATAAGAACTGGCTATTTAAGTAAAAAATAACGAATTAGAAAAAAAAGAAAAAATTATAATTTATCTGGAAATTTGAGGATTTGGACCGTGGTCTTTTGTGTCGATCGCGACAGGCCGATTTCCCACCGGAGCTATTACAACTCTATTAACAAATGCGAAATTTACCTTCGTATTCTAACGATATTGTAGCCATTTTTTCATTGTCTAAAAACAGGGATAAAGCGACATTTTCTAAAAATGAATCCTAGCTAGATTTATTTATCTGCCCCGAAATGCCCTGCATATTAAATATCATGAAAATCTTTGGAGCCTTTTTCGAGATCCTGATTCTCTATATATACAAGAATTGCTCGTTTAATAGTAGATGTTAAAAACAAAACAGAAAACTTAACCTACTCTGAAATTAGTTGTTGTTTTTTTTTTTAATTTTCAGATTTGTTTGCCAATCGGCAAAGGCTCTCCAATATTTCCACTCATATCTCTCTTGAGCTCTCTGTTAGACATCACGCCTGCCACTTGTGTTATATAATCATCCCACCTCTCATTTGGTCTGCCCCTCTTCCTTTGACTATCTCTGACATAGCATCTTGTTACAACTTTGCTCCATTTGTCATGATCTTTTATTATGCGTTCTTCCTTTTCCCATTGAAGTCTTCTAATCTTTAATGTCACATCTATTGTTTTTGTTTTATTTCGAATTATACTGTTTCGTCATTTATGTCATTTCTTTATATTCAGCATGCTACTCTCCATTGCACGCTAGCACGTTGCACGCTTTTTTGTAAATATCTTTGTTCAAAGTCTATGATTAGCAGCCACTAAAAGAACAGGTATACAGTATTAAATATTTTACTTTTTATGTTTATATAAAGTTTTTTTTATCCTTCATTGCCTCTTCCAAGCCCCAGTACCTCTTACAGGCGTTTGCGACTCTTCTTTCTGCCTCTTTGAGTATAGGTTTTTCTTGAGAAATAAGCTGACCCAGATATATCTATACTAATATTATAAGCTGAAGAGTTTGTTTGTTTGTTTGTTTGTTTGAACGCGCTAATCTCAGAAACTACTGGTCCGATTTGAAAAATTATTTATGTGTTAGATAGCCCATTTATCGAGGAAGGTTAAAGGCTATATATCATCACGCTAAGACCAAAAGGAGCGTAACGCCAATGAAGAATGTTTTAAAATCGGGGTTACTTTTTTCCTTTTGAGAGCTTCCGCTGCGTGCGCTGTGAAAACAGTTAAAGTTTCGCAAAAATCATGTATGACAGAATTGATCCTCTTGAAAAGTTCTAAAAAAAGTCTGCGACAGCATATATCTTTCAAGGTTGGCTCACTATGACCTTTTTTATGCTAACCAAGTTTGTTCTAAAATAATGCATTATTTGCAAAGATGTTTTTCTAAACATAATATTAATACTTATCTAAATAAATACGTTATTCATCACAAGTATTTAATTTAAAACATAATAGCCTTTTACAAAATTCGATTTTAATGAGTATCTCAGGAGATATCGCAGTTTTAAAAAAACATCGCAGCAAAATAATGATCAAGTATTGCGCGCGCCTCTGTTTCACGCGGACGAAGTCGCGCGCAGAAGCTATGCCTAATAAAAAAATTAGACACAGGTGTTTGGAATTACTTAAAGAATACAGATTTTTACTAGCTCCAGTATACGAACAAATTTCTTTGAGTAAGCGTGGTGCCTGTATTTCCTGGTCATTAGATGGTAAATTTAAACTTGACGTTCTAGCTTTACATAAAAAATTGTGTGCACCGTCAAACCCTTTGATTTGACAAGTCGCAGAGCCACGATATTATCTATTTCGAAATGTCGAGCTGTATTTAGGACCAAATCATATTTATTGCACATGTCTTGAAATGCACGTTTTGCATGCCAGACTAAGACACATTCTCTGACGATCCGTTCTTTTCATTTTCGTAGTTACTATTATGTTATTATTATAATCATCATTTCACGGACCGTACCGTAGTCTCTAATTTTTGTCCGTCTTTCTGTTGGCTTATCTTTGGAGCGGCTGAACCGATTTTTATGGGATAGTCATTAGAAGACAAAAAAGGTTGGGGGCCAAACATAGGCTCCTTTTTATCCCGAAATTTCCGCTAAATCGGGGTTTTACGCGGGAAAAACCATGTTTACCATGTCCGAGTACCTAACGCCCAGATAGATATGAAATAACCAAACATTTTTTATTAAATACGACAATTTTTTGTGATCAAATTCTTTTTGTTTAGATAATTGTGTTGAATTTTTATGGGACAATCATTAGAAGATATAGAGATATAGTGATGAAGGTTATAGGCTACTACTTTCCTCAAATTAACGCAGGTGAAACCGCGGTGCACAGCTAGTAAAATATATAGCCTGACCATAAATACTGTTACAATTAAAAATAAGCAAAATATTACATTCTAAATTTAGAATCTGTCATTTTTATATGAATGTTCATTTTATTTTGTCATTTTCGCGCCAATACGTTATAAAATATTTTGTGATATTAAAATAGAGTGGGGTGATCAAGAGAACCGAATTGCTGTGATTGCATTATACAAAGTAGGTATGGAGCCAAATACAATTTTTAAAACTCTCCATACGCTAGGTATTAAGTCAAATGTTTGTGTACCGAGCTATTAATAGGTATAATGAAACCTCCACTGTTTGTGACAGAAAAAGATCTGACTGTCCAGGTAGCGTTCGTACGAAAAAGGCGAGGAAAGAATTCGAAGAAATCCAACCGAAAGCAAAAGATTTTATCTCCGGAGATGAAGATAGCACCTAGAGCCATGTCCCGTACTTTAAAAGATGACTTGGTACCTGCAGCGCATAAGAGACGCTCTGGTCATTTCTTAACTGATAATTTAAAAAAGAAAATGGTGGTAAAATCAAAACTACTACTTATACGGTACGCAAAGGGAGAAATTTTTGAACATTTTTGAATATCATATCAAAAATTGACCGTTCCAGCGGGGATTGAACCTGCGTCTCCGACTGACCGTGTCGGCGCTCTAGCCAATTAAGCTATGGAACGATGTACCCGCTAGATCGAAATTTTTGATATGATGATTTAATTTTCGGTTTAAGCGAACCGTGGCGCCGTCTATAGTGAGTTCTTTACAGAAACCCGTAACTATTCAAAGTTTCATATTGCAACGAAAATCTTTGACGGGAGAGGACACCATGCTATTATTTAATATGTACGATTTTATTTTTGTGTTACCCACACATTAGGAATTCTAAACATTTTTGAATATCATATCAAAAATTGACCATTCCAGCGGGGATCGAACCTGCGTCTCCGACTGACCGTGTCGGCGCTCTAGCCAATTAAGCTATGGAACGATGTACCCGCTAGATCGAAATTTTTGATATGATGATTTTATTACAAAATTGTGTTTTTCATAAAAAATCCTACTCCATATTAGTCCAGAGTATCACATATATGGCAGAATAGGTAAACTGGATGAGATGTAATTCGTTCACCCGTTCTTCTAACTTCACTGAGAACGACTATCCGATTTAATTTGGTTGAGCGCATGTATCATGCAATGTAAGCACACTGAGAGTTTCGACGTAGATTTTTGCTTTATGGTGTTTGTGATGTTTGTTACTTTTTAATTTTGAAGGGATGTGGTCTTTTTTGTCGGTTCGAATCCCGCTGGAGCGGTCAATTTTTGATATGATATTCAAAAATGTTTAGAATTCCTAATGTGGGTAACACAAAAATAAAAATCTTAGATATTAAAAATAGCACGGTGTCGTCTCCTGTCAAAGATTTTCATTGTAATATGAAACTTTGAATAGTTACGGGTCGCTGTAAAGAACTCACTATAGACGGCGCCACGGTTCGCTTAAACCGAAAATAAAAATCATCATATCAAAAATTTCGCTCTAGCGGGTACATCGTTCCATAGCTTAATTGGCTAGAGCGCCGACACGGTCAGTCGGAGACGCGGGTTCGAATCCCGCTGGAGCGGTCAATTTTTGATATGATATTCAAAAATGTTTAGAATTCCTAATGTGGGTAACACAAAAATAAAAATCTTAGATATTAATAAATATTTGTTTATTTTTTTACAGCCCTTTTGGGCCTGCCGACTTGAATTGCTTTACCTTGCTTGAGATTTTGATCAGGGACAAGGTTCACAGAGGAAGAAGCACCAACTTGGTCTTGACTGACAAACCCAGAGATATTGTCCAGTTCAGTCTTTGACGAAATTCGATGTCGATTGCCATCAGTCCCAAAGATGATAATGAAACCATCCTTGGTCCAGCATTTAGATAATTCAAACCGTTGTCTTGCACACAGAAATGCTTCATGACGCTCCTTGGTCAGGAATTCAGAAATAGTAACACCTGTATTTTTAAGCTTAGCTTTGTTGAACCATATGTCGTTTCTTATAGAAATATCTTTGAATTTAAGAAGTATGGCCCATGGCTTGTCATTAATTAGCTTGCCAAGGTGATGAGAGCGACTCACATCATTGGAAGAAAGATCTGGCATACTCAGGTTTTCACTTAACGCTTTAATAGCAATACAAGTACAAGTTGTGTTTTCTTTCTTCTCTTCTGGAACACAATGCACTAACAGAATTTTCCTTCTGCTTCGCATTTCAAAAAGTTCCTGTTGCTTAGTTAGAATCGCAACTTGTTTTTGAAGGGATTCTAGAGCAGAGAGTACAAATATGCGAAAAGCGGAGAACTGAGCTGCTATATTTGATGTTGAACTTGAAGCAAGACCCGAAGCCTGAAGATTTTGTTGGAATTCTGTCATCTTCAAGTTAAAATGTTGAGTTAATTCTTCAATTGAGTGCTGGATTGACTCCATTTTGTAATTAATATTGAAGAAAAATAAAATAACACAAATGTGTATAGTTTACTTCAGTTTCTTGTACAAAACTTAATAATGAGATAACTGCTGGTAGGTAGGTTAAGTTAAAGTGCATTATGTGCATTAAAGATGCAACAATATAATTAAATTTAATAAAACTTGAGGAGCTCTTTAAAAAACGTGTTGACTAATTTTCACCTACCGCCCAAAAAAAAAAATCATCATCACCATGATATCTTAAATATATATATTTATATCATTAAGATATCGATAGTTCGTCTTGATAATCCAAGTGTCTCTGAACATGGAAAAAAAACCTAACTGACTAAGAAAGACTGTTGTTGAGATAAGAATTTTTTTTTATATTTATATCCTGGGGGATGGGTATCAAATTAAAGGGCTTATTATCAGATTTCATAATGATACATTACGACCATATTCTATTATTTAAAAAGATACAATAAGATTTTTTTCTTTTTAATAAATTTTTTTATTATTTTACTTGATATGTTACGTTTTAAGGTATGAAAATTGAATTTTATTTATCTATGGACTAAGTTTTGATTAATTATATATATTTATTATTATTATAATAGCCGAAATACAGGCTATGCCTAGTTCGGTTACAGATGCTAATCTCATTATTTCTGATATTGTTGCCACATTATCATTGTGATATATTTCTATGTTTGTGAAATTAAAGATATTATTATATTATATCTTGTCTGAGCTTAGTGTAATTTGAGTTCATTTTATGAATTAAGTTCCACTGATGAATTTCCTTGTAAACTTAACGATTTTGGCTTGGTCAAATACTGGCTTAATAAAATTTCTTCGCATTAATCTTGATATTATTTTTCTTACAATATAATATGTTACTGTTTGGCACTACAAAATTTAAAGAAAAAAAATATCATGCCTTATTATCTTCTGAGTGCTTGCTACTGTTTGATCAAGTTCTTTTCTATTGTTACATTAACAGGATAATTTTGCATCTCGTGTTTGCTTTAATATAGTTGTACATTTATAAATGTAGTCTATGATAAAATTAATATTGTAATGTATCATAAATGTAACAACTGCTAGCAAACCTTAATAAATAAATAAATAAATAAATATATATGTAAATTTTTTTTTTGTCGAGCTTTTTGAAATTTTTTAATTTATGCATTTCTTGTTAAATAATACTGAATAAAAATACTTACTTGTATATTTCCAGTTGAGCCTCTAAGACCAGTTTGAGGATCAATGATATCATTCGAATCTGATGAAAGCCGTTCTGATTTCAGAGATCCAGGCCCTCCGAGTTCACATTGTGGAGATTTTGTTGGATCACCTTAAAATAAATTCATTTATTCAGTGTCTTGGATTTACTAACATTTTAATACCAAGAGCTACCTAACTGCTATTGAAGTTAGAATTACTACCAAAATTTTAAAATATTGACTTTCTTGTAGGCACAGTTAGCAGTGACTCTGTTTTCTCCACCAGGGCGTGTGGGTTCCATTTCTGCCCAGAGTGTATTCATAGTATTTATATTTATTAATATACATATATTTATATATTACTTATATGTTCGTTTATTAAAAAAAATCTGAACCAATGACAACGTGTATATGTTTAACAGATTTAATATTTCTTTAAAATATATGTTAGTACATATTTTGTAGTATAGTAAAATAGATTTTATAATAGTAAACATTTCTAATTATAAAATATATTTTTTTCTTATACATTTTCAGGACAAAGCATCATTTATGACATTTTATACAATTAAAACTAAATAATCATAATTGTTGTTAATCGTTACTAAATCGTGTTTATTTTAAAAATATTAAATTTAAAGAAAAAGCTGTAATAAATTTCACTTTTTGCGAAAATAAGAACTTTTTTTTTTAATTTTAAAAACATCACTGACGCCATTTTATGGCTATTTTTTTATAAATAAACATTTGCTACAAATACAAAGATTTATGTTAGTATATAATTAAAACTAAAAAAAAAAACGCGAGACGCCCTTACAACAATGTTTACGATTCAGCCTGTAACTTCCCACTGTTACGCATAGGCTTCTTTCACCATATAGGAGTAGGATAGGAGCTTAAACTACCACGCTGCTTTGCGAAAATAAGAACTTTTTTTTTAATTTTCAAAACATCACTGACGCCATTTTATGGCTATTTTTTTTTATAAATAAACATTCGCTACAAATACAAAGATTTATGTTAGTATATAATTAAAATTAAAAAAAAAAAACGCGAGACGCCCTTACAACAATGTTTACGATTCAGCCTGTAACTTCCCACTGTTACGCATAGGCTTCTTTCACCATATAGGAGTAGGATAGGAGCTTAAACTACTACGCTACTTTGCGAAAATAAGAACTTTTTTTTTTAATTTTCAAAACATCACTGACGCCATTTTGTTATGGCTATTTTTTTATAAATAAACATTCGCTACAAATACAGAGATTTATGTTAGTATATGATTAAAACTAAAAAAAAAAACGCGAGACGCCCTTACAACAATGTTTACGATTCAGCCTGTAACTTCCCACTGTTACGCATAGGCTTCTTTCACCATATAGGAGTAGGATAGGAGCATCAACTACCACGCTGCTCCACTGCAGGTTGGTGCACACAATCCACAATGTTCGATTTTCTCAAATTATAAACTTTTGTTAAACAGTGGAGTTATGTCTAAAATATATTTTTAGTAAATAAAAAAACCTCGTAGTAATTAAAAAATACTCACAGCGTTTTTTTCTACCTCTTTTTCTTATATACGTTTTGCGTCGGGTTATTGCCATAGCAATTTTAATTTATACAATTACTTATTTAGAACTATATTTCAATAATTATAATCCAAACTAATTGCGCATGAGACACATCTAGCTTCCCTTCTGAGTCGCGCATGAGACACATCTAGCTTCCCTTCTGAGTCGCGCATGAAAGGTGTCGAAGTATCGGCCACAAATAATGCATATCGACCATTGAAAAGAGACAATCGGATAATTTAAACAATGTAAAGCGTTTTCGCGTTGATTGGTACTGTCCGTGGATGTAGTACTAATAAATAAAATAATAAAATAGTAATAATAAATAAAATGATTTTAGGGTATATTCTCCCGATTTATCCTATTTTAGCACATGAAACTTAAATTATACGAGTTTTGAGGTTTGTAACATTGTTTGTACCTAAATTTAAGTTTACATAAATGGTACTTTAGTCTTTGGTTTAATCGGACGTTGTCAGGTGCGCACTATATTCGTACAATTCGAAAAATGTACTAGTACACCTTATTAGTACTAATACTTATTAGTACTATTAGTGACCAAATGATAATAAATAGTACCTGGCTACAAAATAATGGTCGAAATACTTTTTTTTTCATCATTTTGTTTTTTTTTGTCTTCTAGCACTTAAGATATGATTGTGAAATAACAAACCTCATTATAAAAATTATTTGATTTCCATAAATATAACGTAAGCAAATTCCTTTTACGTAAAAGTGAGTCACCGTAACAATGTATAAACTATAAGTATATATTATGTATCTGTATAAGTACGATGTGTAACTCTCTTTATATATGCCTCTTTTACTATGTATTTATATATGTATATTGTTAAGTGTTAGTTAACTGCATCTCAATTTAGAAATTCTCTTATAAGCATTTTTTTTTGTGTATCAGAATGTACTGATTGTGACTGTTGTTTTCTTTTTTTTCAACGATATCTCCATAATACCAATTTGTTAACTTTAGGAAAGCCTGTTATTGGCTAAATTATTTGTTATATGCTTTATGATAAGAATAGTATATAAGAAGCTGTTGGTTTTTTGAATAAATAAATAAATAAATAAAGTGTATTTAATAGGTTTTTTTAATCACTAAAATTCTCAATTTTTACTTACCCACGCTAAACAATATAATATAACAAAAAAAAAATACTTTTATGTAAAAGGAATTAGTTTACGTTATATTCATAAAACTTTGATTAAAAAAGGTACATTAAAACACGAAATGAATAGAATGCGCGAAGCGATGTAACTCGTTCTTTCGAACGTCGTACGAAGGTACGAATAACATCATCTCGGACAGTCAGACAGTTGGACAATCGGACAGTGTGATACTCGGACCTATAGACGTACAATACAAACTCGTCGGACCGCGATGAACGTAGTTTAAGTAACATAGATTATACAGTTGATAGTACTGTTACAGTGTACGATTAGTTCGATTAGGTCCGAATAGCGACTGACGTTTGGTACTATTACATTTCGTACCTTACTAAGTAACGTAACGTTTTAGTACATCGTACAAGTGTGTAAGATAGAATAAAACTGTATTAATAAAAACGCAGTAAAATTTAAAAAAGTTTGTAGTGGAGATGATGAACATCACCAAGACAAAATTCATATTGTACTAAAACAAAAAGCAAAAATTAACAGCCCTGTAAAACTAAAATCATTTAAAAACTAAACTGTGTACAATTATTTACCCGAGTTAAATGAAATTAAATAGTAAGTAGCCAAGCAAAAGTAGGCCAAACAGTAGTGGGGAACCAACCCCGAGTGAGAAAGAGATGAATGAAAGAAAGAACAAGTATGCGGCATGAAAGTACGAGAGGCATGAAAGCGAGAACTGGAATGAAAGAGTTAATAGCAGAAAACACGCTCCGACCACTATATCGGAGGTATAGAATAAAAAAAAAAAAGTACATCGTACATGTACTACCCAAGACTATGGTATTTCCCAGAGGCATTTTATATGAGCCTCTTATTAAACAAGCCAATTTAAACTGTATTTTATAGTTACTGAGAATTAAATATTATTGTTCTTGGAATGGAGAGGCTTCCCACGGTTATCAATTCCGAGTGAAACACAAAATTTCAATAAAGTAGTAAAGGTTACAGATGCTAAGAAATAGGGCTTTCAAATCAAAGTAATGGACTCAAAACAGCTTTATGACAAAGTTACCCAACATAATAAACCGACCATAAGTCGATCACAATTTAAAAATTCCTATATTTCTGTAGATTTTAATTTAAAGTAATAAACATTGATTTATCTAATTTACGGTGTTTTCTTTGTTCATCTTATTGTTTTATCGTTATAATCAAGATAACAATATTTTACTTTTTCGTTGTAACACAACAACGAAAACATGTAATAGACTTTTAGTATTTTCTCGTTCTCTTTTGGTAGAATTTAGTAGTTTTTAACCTCCACAAGCAGTAGATTCGTTAAATGAAATCTGGTCACACAGACTGCCACAGAACACACATAATCCTGCCCAGGGCTGCCAGATGTACGGTTTTAATCGTACTCATACGATTTTTTTGCATTTTTAGTCATGTACGATCGCTAGACCAAGATCGTACACAAAATGTACGATTTTTATATTCCCATTACCCGGAAGCATTTCATAATTAAAAAAACGTCATCCACCGGCAAGCATGAATTTAGGAGAACTACCCCAACTACCTAACGCGTGCCTAAATCTTTTACTTGAATGAAGTGTCTTTGAATAATCATATAAGAGCAGTATTTGTTTGCTTTATAACAAAACTAATATATATAATATAGATATTTTCTATAAAAATAATTTGAAAATTATAAAACACTGGCTCAATTTGCTTTAAATTTGTTATGTTTTCCCCATTACAGTGCAGATTGTGAACGAGCATTCAGCGAAATTTATTTAATTAAAACAAAATTTAGAAACAGTTTATCTAATGATACACGTAAGGGCAAATTATTAGCTACTAGCGAC
Organism: Melitaea cinxia; assembly: GCF_905220565.1. Taxonomy (NCBI): domain Eukaryota; kingdom Metazoa; phylum Arthropoda; class Insecta; order Lepidoptera; family Nymphalidae; genus Melitaea; species Melitaea cinxia. The sequence goes on from NC_059419.1 coordinate 6,244,567, forward strand.
CCGCTCCGGCTTCGCACGGGTATAAAATATAATTATAGCCTATGTCATTCACTGAAAAAATGATTAAAATCGATCCAGTATTTTTGATTTATTCATTACTGCCCGTGGCCTGCAGGCCTAGCATGCGCGCCACGACAAAATTTTGTCTACCCCTTTTCTCGTATTATCTCTCTATGTCTACAGTAGCTAACATGCGTGCACGCGATACTCTTCTCGTTACGTCAAGAAGAGATAATCATTAAATTTTAGTGATCTGTGATATTTATCTCTACGGAAGCTAACATGACATCGTAATTTTGTCGAATTTTGTCGTTTTAGGAAGAGAAACTTCTCGTCTTCAATATTATCGACGAGAAAGACGATAAATAAAAAATAAATAAAACCGGGTGCCTATTTTTTGTATACCATGGCGTTTCCCTATTATAATTATATAATTTCGGTATACGAAGAGCGGGAAATGCGAAAAGTCGAGTGAAGTGTGCCATATAATGGACACAAAAAACGTATTTGCGCCCTGTTGCTTCTTATTCTAAATAATAATAATAATAATAATACTTTATTTCAGACCAAAGTATAAGTCCATATTGGGTTAGTACAACAAGACAAGACAACATTCAGAATAAAAAACAAAACAAAATTATATTAAAAAAATCAATAACTAAAAATAAAATTAAATAGAATAAAAGTAAAATCAATAATCAGAAAAAAATTCAAAAATTCAAAAAATTTTAAAAATTAAAAAAAAAAAAAATGCGTGATAGAATTACAATTATCTAATGTGCGACAAGATATAAAGCACAACACGAGCATATTGTTTTACATATATAATTAAATTCATTTACTTACGCCGTTTTATTTTCCTTATTAGATTTTTTTAAATTAGATATACACTTTTTATCTTAGCCAAAAGGCCGAGAACATTGTTAAATAAAACATGTGTCACTCGTTTGAAATTGGTCAATAACCTTGTAAATTCAACTTTACGACATAAGAAATAAGAATGATATTCAGTTGTGATTATGGTTGATAATGTTTCTCTACTCGACAAGGCGAAGTCTTCGGAAGAGAATTTTGTCTCTCGTAGTGCGCATGTTAGGGTAATCGAGAAAATACTCGATGTAGACATTATCTCTCTCTCTCGTCAAGAGATATCTCGTTGTATGCATGCTAGGCCGGCTGGACGCGTTAACTTTAGAGTAAAAGCCGGCCGGAACCGCCGTAAACGCTACGTACCGCAATTTTTAAATCTTTAATATCTTCGAACATATGAATTTAAATTATATGCTGTAAAGGGCCATATATATCTATATTAAATTAACAATACATTTAAGGTATTTAATTAGATAAGGATTAATGCTGTATTGGTTAAAATCGCTTTGAAAATTAGCCATTATTTGTCATAAAAAGTAAATGACAAAAAAATGTTATTGTGGAATATCCATAAGAGATAGACATATACCATAGGGGAGTTTTCTGTAGACCTTTTCAATGTGTATAATACTTAGTACATTATTTTGATAAATCTCGTAGGGTTCAGGCTGCGTTTGCAATGTAAGCGGAAAAAATGTAATTATTTACGACATCACATTAGAAACCTCAAAAATAACAGTATTTTGCACTATTTAATGGATGTTATTATACATATAAACCTTCCTCTTCAATCACCCTATCTATTTAAAAAAACCGCATCAAAATCCGTTGCGTAGTTTTAAAGATTTAAGCATACATAGGGACATAGGGACAGAGAAAGCGACTTTGTTTTATACTAGGTAGTGAAGCAATTAATTAAGAAGAAACGATAATTTTACGAAGCTTAACCCAACAAATTCTTTTATTAAAAAATATGACCACAGAAAATTTTGTATGAGTGTAACAAATAGTTTTATTACATTTATTTTCTAAAACTAAACGAATTTTGATAATCTATAATAAAAAATTAGTACCTAGTCTTAAAGGGCTGTACGATCTTTTTATTTCAAAATTTCCTTGGCATACGGTTTTTTTTGTAGTTGGCGTACGATCACACTTTTTGTTCACCTGGCAGCCCTGATCCTGCCAGACACTCTCGAAGTCGGGAGTATTTATTGAGCATGACTTTAGGAAAACTGCACCGAATTTAATAAATATTTTCGTATTGTGTTCCTTATTTTCAAGCCAAGTTTTTTAATGAAAGGAAAATTAAAAAATAATCGATATATTCTCGATTCTATTATCGGCTCAGCTAGTAAATTATATAATTACTATAGTGTATTTCGAGGCTCCGTTTTACAGACTTAAAAATACATATCACGCGAAAACGTTTAAAAAAAAGTTTAAAATTCTTTATTTTCTGAAATAGATTTACACAATCACTGAATAAGATAAATATTATTTATATAAATGCACACTTAGTTGGGATAAAACAGATAAAATATTACGTTATATTCGTATTATAACGATTAAAGCACACAAAAATTACCAGAATAAGAAATAAAAAATATAACGAGGGTGAGACGAAAAAATATCTTCCGATGGTTTAAGTTGCGCGATAACAGACTACTCAACGTCAAAAAGCCATATTTTGTTGTAAATGTGCTTAGAGTTGTTCTAGGTATATTTTCAAATACACAGTATAGGTCCCGGCGATAATATTGGAAATCGATCTCTGGAAAGAAACAATCCGCTAATTTTGGCTTCGTACAGCGTTGTCTCTGGTGCATACTACCTATATTCAGGGATGTCAGACGTACGAACTTATTGGTAAACATTCTATTTTTTAGTGTCACGTGCCATGTACCAAGAGTACTCGGTCCGTCTCCAAAAAATACCAAGGTTGGCCGACCGAAATACACCGACAATACAGAATAACCGACAAATATTAGGGATGCATATGAACAAAAAAAAAAAAACACTCCAATAAGAAATCAGATTTCCTTTATGGTATAAAACTTTAGTATAGCAGTCTCGATAAGTCGTTACCATTTTCCATCAATCAATTTACTATAAAACTAATACTCAAAACACTAGAATGGGATTTCCGACACAGTTTACATTATATCAGTGTTGGCAGCGCCACAGCGGAGCACAGGGGTAGTAGTTTTCCGTTTTCAATACCAACTTTCAACTAAATCGGGACAATGATTTCTGGTGGCTGTCTTGATAGACGACCTTGCCTAGATTACGTTTTGCCTTCCTTGTCCTATCCTTGTTTATTGCTGTGTGGTAACGGCAGTAAATAATGTAGCCACCCCCTTTTCCCGTGGGTGTCGAAAGAGGCGACGAAAGGATATCACAGTTCCACTACCACCTTGGAACTTGAGAAGCCGACCGATGGCGGGATAAACATCCAACTCATCATTACAGCCTTTACAGCCCACTGCTGGACATAGGCCTCCACAAGTTTACGCCAAAAATAACGTGAACTCATGTGTTTTGCCCTACAACATCCAACTGCTGGCTTTGAAATACACAGGCCAAAGACGGGTAGCAGCGTCTTCGGTGCGAAAAAGCCAGCCCTGCGGTCACCAACCCGCCTGCCCAGCGTGGTGTCTATGGGCGACACATAAGAGTTCTCGCCATTTTTGGCGCAAACTTGTGGAGGCCTATGTCCAGCAGTGGACTGCGATAGGCTGAAGTGATGATGAGTTATTGTTTAATAGCGATAGAGCAAAGTCAAGTACAGTTCAAAAAAATTTTAACGACCCAAAATTTATGATAACAATAGTTTAAGGCTGGATCTTAAGGTAAAAGATAAACTTTTACAAGGTCAATTACGAGAAATCATTTTTTATTCTTATATTTCGTTACCGAAACCGGAGCATATAAGAAAAAAAAACCCGGCCAAGTGGGAGTCGGACTCACACACAGAGGGCAAAATTTTTAAAAAATATTTTTATTATATGATGTAACTAAAAATTTATGCTTTTCGCAATGTTTCCTTTATCTATGCTGTAAAACGTTGTTTCGTACCAAATTTCAAGATTCTGAGTTTACAAGAAGTACCCCGTGGGTTTTGATTCCTTTGAGAGTGTCGTAAATTTGCAGCATAAACGGTTGTATCTTTTGATTGCGTTAGCTTAGAAGTTTGATTTTTTTTCATAGCTCCAAAGGTCAGTAGACCTGAGTATTTGATACGAGTTTCAGCTTAATGCCTCCACGCGTTCCTGAGAAAAATGTTCTTGACAGACAGACGGACAACAAGGGTACAAAGAACAACAGAGGTACGGAACCCTAGAAATGAAGATGAAAATATAAGTAATTATTTTAAAATGCATCACGAGCAAGTTGTAAATGCAACTGAATTTTCAAGAAGAACTTTAAGCAATATCATAAACGAAGTCAGTACTGAAACTCATTCTACAGCAATTGTCTACTACCATATTATAACAAGATGACAACTTGCGAACTGTCAAAGGCGTGGGTTTTTAAAACTTGTTTTTTCTTCTGACATTTTCTAAAGTTTTGCGCAATTTTCTCAATATTTTATCCTGTAAGAAACTTCTTTGATTATATAAGAAAACTTAAAAAAATCAGCCAAATCACACGCTTTCGCGTTGTTCAAGTTTTCCGCTTACAAAATTTACGAACAATTTTTATTTATAATAATACGTACTATATATTAATACGTGAAGCAAAAACTTTGTACCCCTTTTCACGAAAATTGCGCGGACGGAGGAGTATAAAATTTCGCACTTAAAGCTTATATCGAAGAGTGCTAATATTTTTAAAATTATGCATTTTGTGCATAATTTTTATACATTAATCAATAAAAAAACACACTACCATGTATTTGACACAACAAAATAATATACTTTTTTGTTTATTGTTAAAGTTTGTGGTCAAATTGAGAATAGATTATAGATTAATATTGTTTGACTTTACTAAACGTCAAAAATAACCATAATAAATTTATTGATAACAATATATAATTATATTAGTTATTTATGGTCGAATTTCGACCACTGGGCGACCACTACACTATTTGCGCTGTAGCATGGTGCGGGTGACAGTTTCAATAACGTTTCGTTTCACTCTTGAAAGTTGCCGCGATTTACAAATTATGACTTAGTATTTTAGCTGTACCACCTTCGTAATATATTAAATCATTTATTACTGTAGTAAATTAAATTAAACCTAACCAGAATGTCTACAAATAAAATGTAATGAAAATAAAAATTAAGCAAAGTATTATGCGTATAGCGTAACGCCATAGACGTATTTAGTGATGACATGTACTGCTACGATGGATAGTCGATGTTTTTTTATAACGAAAAAATCATAAACCCGATTTTTATTATTTTATATAAGCACAAAGATAACATTTTCGACCGATACAATTTGTAATTTTTAAGTTTAAAAGAAGTATAAAATAATAATAATGTAAAAAAAAAATACATATGAAAGGTAACGACATCTCTTAGTCAATTTGACGTGGCAGATCTCTTTTTGCAGCAAAAAACAGAACAATACGGCATTTTTGAAGGACGTTGATTCAATCGCGCAACTAGATTTAGTCTAGTGATCAGTGCGGCTGCAACTAGTTTTATTGTACACGTAGGACCATTTGGACTTATACCTTGACAGAGGGGAACGCCTGTACATGGCTACTCCCCTCCGTGTTGCTCTATGCCGGTTAGTTAATTACTGCACGATATCACAAATAAGTTTTTACTTAAGGCTTAAGTTATATAAGCTTATTTATAAATTCATTGTGGTCATTGCAAAGTCTTTTTTATCTGTACGCTACCAATGTCACCCAGGGCCGTATACAACCGTATTATCATACGCTAATAATAACCGTATACCGTTACCGTTAAAAATTCGGTAACGTTAATTTGTCACGGCATACATAACGTTATTTATGGAGTAACGATACCTTAAATAACGTTATATTGGAGCCATTATATCGATATATTCTTTTGCCAATATTAACTCATTTAACGTACATATCTATACTGTCACCGTTAGTTACTATCATTACCTGTAAAGGTAACGAAATTATTACGCTTGTACAATGTATGAAAGAGAAAACAAAATTTAATCCAAGACTGTTTTAGTTGGTTTTAAAATTATTACTGAACGCGCTTTGCTTCTTTAGTGTGCGTGATTGTGTTCTATTTTGGAAAACAATGATGAAATATGATAAGTTCGTTGTTTAATATTATTTATTAAAGTGAATTATTATTCTATCGCCCCAAAATTTTTCGTTCTGTCGCATTACAGCTGGCCGTGGAGTAGGGATAAAATGAAGGCGCATGGCAGCGCAACATGTTTTTATTCACTAAAGTTCCATTAGCAGCATGGTGTCATAAAACCACACATTTATTTTTTATATTAAAACAATCTCTTTGAAAAAGTTTTTTTATTACCGACTGTATTCAAGTATTATAGTAATCTATTGATGAAAAATTGTTATAATATAAACAATAAAAAAAAATTGTATGTTTAATAAAGATTTATTATCTGTCTATTAAGAAAAGGCAACGTGTTAATAAAAATTGCATGTATAACTATGTATTTTTTTGTCATTAGGGGTCTTTCCGTTAAATACGATTGCCAATAAAGAGGGGGGGGGGGTTTGTTAAGCACGATGATATGTGACAATGGAAGGAGGGTGGGTCGAAAGTAATGAGACGTTTGTAGTTTACTTATGTTTTTTTCTGTTGTCCCATAACTACAATAAAAAATTTAATAATTTAAAATTTTGAACGGTATAAAAAATAAGGGTTGCAGGTTTGATCACCGAACATGACAAACATTTGTATTGGCCATACAGATGTTTGCCGTGGTCTGGGTGTTTGTGCAGTCCTTGCGGGTCTCCCCACCGTGCCTCAGATAACACGTTAAGCCGTCGGTCCCGGTTGTTATCATGTAGACCAGATAGTGATCGTTAATTATAGATGACCAGCCCACTGCCACTTCAACTTGCTAATTCTGTAGGCTATGTCGGTTACTTTCGTTCTCTAAGATAGATCTTCGAGAAAAAAACCCAAGCATAGCCCGTTCCATTGCACGCTGAGCGACTTTAAACTTGTGAACCAGTCCCTTCATCAGTGTCCACGTCTCGGCTCCGTATGCTAACACAGGCAGGACGCATTCCTCGAAGACTTTTGTCTTCAAGCATTGCGGAATTTTCGAAGTGAAGACTAGACGAAGCCTGCCAAACGCCGCCCAGCCCAAGCTAATCCTCTTGGCTCAATCAGATCATGTATCTGGACCGGACCAGGATAGAATGAGGCATGCCAGATCCAGCAAGCTCTATCAGGACCAGGTCTGGTACAGACAAGGATAGTCTGATGTAAAATATAATCAAGTATGGTAAAGCATAACTGCATCAGGACCAGGTCTGGTCCAAATCAGGATAGCCCGAAAGAAATTACGCGAACTAAGCCTGAATCGCGCTATCGATGTTTTCAAGCGCACTTAGTATATATACAGTTATCAGGACAGTCTAGCAGGGAGTCCATTTCTAGACAGTGGAGCAATCGTAAGTAGTAGGAAGTAGTTAATTAATAGAAGATAATTATTTTACTAATTATTATTTTAATTAATAGTAATAATTAATCAGTCATATAAAAATAAATAAAAATAATTGATATTTAAAGTAAAAACAAAAATAAATAATACATTGGAAAAAATAAACAGAAATAAATATCATAATAATTATTTTAAGTAACATATTTATAATATCAATTCACTTTTTTTTTATTAAACAATTTTTTCAAGAATATACATTCGTGTTTTTAACCGACTTCCAAAAAAGGAGGAGGTTCTCAATTCGACAGTTTTTTTTTACATCAGAACTTTAGACCGATTTCGACAATTTTTTTTAATCGAAAGGTGGTGTGTGTCAATTGGTCCCATTAAAATTTATTTGAGATCTAACAACTACTTTTCGAGTTATATCTAATAATGCGTTTTTACTTGACGCTTTTTTCGTCGACCTACGTTGTATTATACAGCATAACTTTCTACTGGATGTACCGATTTTGATAATTCTTTTATTGTTGGAAAGTAGATATCCCAAGTTTAGTACCATGATAAGGAAACCAGGATCTGATGATGGGATCCCAGAGAAATCGAGGGAAACTCTCAAAAATCCGCAATAACTTTTTACTGGGTGTACCGATTTTGATAATTCTTTTTTTGTTGGAAAGAAGATATCCTTAGTTTAGTACCATGATAAGGAAACCAGGATCTGATGATGGGAACCCAGAGAAATCGAGGGAACTTCTTGAAAATCCGCAATAACTTTTTACTGGGTGTACCGATTTTAATAATTTTTACTTTAATCGAAAGCTGATGTTTGTCATGTGGTCACATATAAATTTTATCGAGATCTGATAACTACTTTTTGAGTAATCTTTGATAACGCGTAGTTACTTGACTATTTTTTCGTCGATCTACGTTGTATTACTTGTCGATGTAATTGAAGTCGGTTTTTTTTTCGTTTGTCTGCAAACACAATTATTTAAAAAGACCGGACCGGGAGTACCCGACCAGGCAAGGTATGTAACGCAGATGATTGATCTGGACCCGATCAGGAAATCTCATCTCATCCTGATCAGGTCCAGACAAATCTTCTGCGCTACATACCTCATCCGGTCCAGATCAGGCATGCCCGATCTGGTTCTTCTAAGGAACACGATAAAATTTCTACTCGGGTAGTCGGATGGTATGGCCTAGGTATACGTAGTCCTGAACAACTTCAAGAAGAACACCGGTCTCGGTATGACTTGGTTGTTAAACATAACTTTTACTATTTGTCATTTTAATAATTAAAATTATATTTGTTTAGAAGAATCGACAAGAAATTCCAAAATTCTTGAATTCTGTTCAATGTAAACTTTACATTTATTTTAATCAAAAAAAAAAAAAAAAAAACTAGTATATTAAAATAAACGTTCGTATGTTATGTTTGTAATGCCGTGCCTAAACTATTGATCACATTGTAAAAGAACTATGAAGTGTGAAGATTCAGAACATCCTACGGACGTGCTGGATGCTGAATTTTACATTACATTGAACACAACAAACAGAAAAGACCAGTAAGTTTGTAATTATTAATTATTTAATAACTACTAATAGCTAAATCTTTATTTGATTTTTATCTGTGTAAGTTAGCTAAACCAGTTAACAATATAATCACTTCAAACTCCTATCAAACAGCTTGCTACTCCTAAAAGTATATTGATTTTCAGCGCCTGTTACTTCCTTCTTCTATTATTTTGATATTACACATAATTGCGGGTTTTTCCGCTTTCCACACTCGACTCTAATCGCGTTTTATTCTTGACTACTTATCAAGCGATCAAACTTTTAAATTAAATACTTTCCTTGCTAATGTTTTACATTTTTATTAATTGTTATTTCTAATATTGCTGGATAACATTTATTATTAATAATAATAATACTTTATCAATAAAACATTTCCATATTTGTGTATATGGTTTGTGTTTTGTGGAATATTTTATTTAGATTAGGAATAATTACTGTGTCAAACATATAGTAACGTTTCCTCTATTATGTATGAACTAGAAGACACTCACAGTTTCACTCACTCGCTTTAAATTACTTTGTTTCTGTTCCACAACTATGAGCAGCTTTGTGATGCTTTAAAGCCTAACTTGTAACTGTCTTAATAAGACAAAAATATTCTTTAGTTTAGTAGTACGAAGCCCGCTCAGGATGAATATTTCTTTTCATACAAATATTCCTAGCCGGTTTGCATGTCTGTCCCTACTGTGCCTCGTAGAGCACGTTAAGCCGTCGATTCCGGTTGTTATCATAAATACCTGATAGCGATTCGCCAAACATATCCGCCAACCCGCACTGGACTAACGTGGTGGAGAAAGAGGCCTATGCCCAATAGTGAGATGGTACAGGCTGAATGCGAATATTAATAAATAAAAATTATTATCATACACACAAGGTTGTCTGTTCCTAAGACAAGATCTGAATGCTTGTGTAATAGTTACTTGTGTTTAGTAAAATATATACACACACACATAAATATATATAAAATATACACCCAGACTTCGAACAGGAATCAAACCCACAATCTCCAGAGTAGAAAGCAATGTCACTGAACAGTGAGCTAACTGGCTAGTTAAATAGATATTATTAATATAAATGACAGGAGCCTATATTATGATGTAATGTATGAAGATGTCCATTAGATAGTTATACAGTTTTCATTTAAAAAAAATAAGTCATAATTATTTTCTGCCATCCATTATACTACTTAACTTATTAATTTTTTCATTAATAAATAAGATGGATCTTAATGCACATCTATAAATGTTTCAAATTAATTAGCTAATTAATTGTCAACTGAAGCTAAGAGAATTATTTTCGATAACTTTTAAAATTTAACACCAAAAAATTTACTAAGATTCAATTATCTGTATAACTTCAATATTTGTAACTATATTGTGAATACAAAAATGTGACTTTCATTTGCTTTTACGTTAAGTCTTTGTAGTCCCTTAATACGAACAACAATATGAAATAAGGTAAGATTTACTATAAAGCCCTATTGGAAGTGTTTGTCACCGTTAACATTGCGAACCTATTTTGTATAATTTTGTAATAACCAGTAACTTATAAAAAAGTTACAAATTTACCGTCACTGTCCATGAGGCCATCGATTTCAGTCTTAATACCGTCGACACCCATATCTGCACTGGAGTCCTCGCCCTGGTGAGGTTCCATTTTAACTCTATGAGCGGGTTCGTCTGGTTCCTTTTTTAGCGCCGCTGGTGTTGGTAGCGACGCGGAAGGCGGCCGAGATCCGTGCCCTGTAGCGTTTTACAGAATACTTTACTTATATTATAAATACAATAATTATATTATTGAGGTATTCCAAAGCAGGAAACATCCCGCGGTCATCCTGCGGTGAGGAGTAAGATGGCCAGAGCTCATAGGAAGAGTATAGTAATATAGGCTTCAGTAACTGCTGGTGGACTGTGCTCTTGTTTGCCGACTTATAAATGTATATATAAAATGCCAATTTTATTTATATATAATTGTACAGTTATCTAACAGCTTTAAATAATCTACAATTGGGCAGAACCTCTTCTATGAAGAAGAGTTGGAGGTAAGTCTATATCACAATGCACCAATGTGGGTTGGATGGGTTGGTGGATTTACGTATCATAGTTTATTTCTAAACAAGTTCCTTATGATGATTTCATCACCGAAAAGCACAAAATCATATAAATTTAGCACTTTAAAAGCTAGTTGTGTTGGCAGGATTCGAACCATGCCATTGTTTGGTCATTCATACATTCTAATGACTGGGTCATCTCTACTGACATTTTAACTTACTAAAATACAATTTTCTATTATAACTAATTATTCTCTACTTAAAACAAATTGTAAAAAATATTATTTTACTATTTGTTCATACACCATTCACTCGGAATAGTCCTGTAATAAATAATTGTGATATATACCAGGTTCGGCCGGATCATTGGGCTCATCTTTAAGGCGGGCACCCCCGCCCTTCTCCTTCTCCTTGATCATTCCCCTACGTGCCTTCGCCAACTTGACTGTGTAACATAAATTTTCATAATAACAAAATTTAAAAGTAAAATAAAACAAAAAAAAATTTAGTTTCAATCTCAAAATTTGTCGTCAAAGTCTGAAGAGCCCTGGAATTTTTATTGCGCACAATAATATTCATGTTTGTTTAAGTTATGTTAGTATGATTTCAGATGTAGTTCATAATTGTTTAATTAAATACTATGATATTTAACTTAATTACCTGATTATAAGCAATGCCTAAAGATGTTTACTACTTTTTGTTGCATTTTAACATATTTTAATATTGCGATTCTAAATTATTATTTTATTTATTTTTCCTACCGAATTACTAACAAGTAGTCAAGTCATGTGATATTGTATGTTAACACATACTATTTTTTATACTTTGCAACTATAAACATTTTACATATACTAATATTACAAAGAGGTAAAGTTTCTAACTTTGTTTTTTTGTAGGGGGTAATCTTCGCAAATACTCATCTGATCACGAAAATTCTTTCACTAACAGAAAGCTACACTATTTAGGAGTGACATAGGCCATATTTTATTGGGATTGAACAAAAACTTCAGTGAAAAATCTTGTATAGAAGATTCTCGTGTCACAATATGTTAGTTATAATACTCCTCCAAAACTGGACTGTTTTTTGTGTGCATATCGGGTAGGTCTGAGAATCGGCCAACATCTATTTTTCATACAGCTAAGTTATAGGGGGAGGGGGGGATTAAGGGGGGTTAATAACATTGTGGAGTCAGCTAGTAGTATATATTAATGTTTTCATTAATACTGTAAAACAGGCATGTTTATTAGTCATTTTGTTGATCAACATGCCTTAAATAATGTAACCGCAGGAAAGGCCACAAAATAACATTCCCTAAATGCCAGCTTAAAAAACAATAGTGTTATTTAAAAAAAAACTAATAATTGAGCTTGATCAGGCTATGTCTATGAGCTTGGTATGACATTAGATTCAGTTACTAATATTGTAAGCAGGTGACACGTGGTGCTTTCAGCACACACAATTGGCTGTCTTGTGATTGCTCTGATCATTTCATTATATATTGTTAGGTTTTTTTTTGTGTATAATTCATCAAATTTAAAAGTATAACAAGTATTTTAATTAGTAACTAAGATAAATTCCCCTCGGCCTACCCTAGGGACATAATGTTGTTATTTACTGTAATATTTAATAAAACCGATGACATAACAGGAACGTGATATCTACCAAGATACTAGCTACAAACTTGGTAATGTACCTATTGGTTAAATGTAGCAAGGTTTAAATTGACTGTTGACTAATGTTTATACTACCATAACTTATTGATAGTTTATTGAGTGTAAGTGTAAATACCCTTTTTAACATTTGTTGTGTGTACCTTTGTCAAAATCAATGTTATAAGTTCATTTCATTTTACAGAACTAGTACCTAGTCATTCTAAACATTGCATATTTTTTGTTTAGGAACAATGTCAAGTTATTTTACTATTAAGAATAATAATGGGATTATGGGACTGACATTTTCAGCCTAGCTGTAAAAAGTCCCAAAATCAACAGGAAAAAAAAATAATGTAAATATAATTGTGTCTTAAGCAGTAAACTACAATAAGACATTTTTGAAGTAAAACTTCAACACAATCCCCTTTATATATATATGGCTAATTAGCCATAAGTCCACCCATTGTACTTCACTGTCTGTAACTATCTTTGTGCTTTTTTTTGTAATATGTTTGTGGTGTACAATAAAGTATAAAATAAATAATAAAAATAAATAAATAAATAAATAAATAAATAAATATATATATATATATATATATATATATATATGTTTCTTTTTGGATGTTTGTATAATGGTGCTGGTTAATTTTTTGTTTTTGCATTACATAGGTAACAATGTTTTTTTAAATTTTTTGTCAAAAATGACAGGATATAACTTAACACATAATATAAACACTTATGATTATATTAAGTCTTTTAAAGTACATGAAAGCTCTATTAAAATTTAATTTAAAAATTCAATACCACAAATTTGTACCCCCAAACAATTCTTTCTTTTAACAAAATTATATAGGTGAGATAATTATGTATTAGTTATTGTGGTGACTTTCACTACTTTTTCTTATCCTGGGAAGTTAGAGTGTGGCTATATTTTGACCTACTGTAGCCACACATCACTTGTTATATGACAAAGTTGAATCAGAATTTTAAATTTCGTCTGCATATTTGTGAACATTTCTTTAAAAAATAGAAGAAATATGTACCTACTTATACATTTGTTTATATATTAAGTTTATACATATGTTTATACTTAAATGTATACAAATATAGCTGCATGTTTTTTTTTTGATACTTATAAATAGTACACATTATATTAGTGAGATCATATCTGTGCCTCCTGTGACAAGTGATACAAGTCGAAAATAGTCATTTTACAGGAGAGCAAAAACAAGGTTTAAAAAATTCGTGGGCTAGGTTCAATTCATATCTTTCTTTGTAGAGTAAAACATTCTCTTAATAAAAGTACATTGAACATTTTTGCCGACTTCAAAAAAGGAGAAGGTTTCTCAATTCGACCGTATATATATTTTTTGTGTGTTCGCAGATAACTTCGTCGTTTATGAACAGATTTTGATAATTCTTTTCCTGTTGGAAAGGAGATATCCCAAGTGTGGTACCATGATAAGGAAACCAGGATCTGATGATGGAATCCCAGAGAAATCGAGGGAAACCCTCGAAAATCATAGTGACGTGTTAATTTTTTTCGTCTACTTACATTGTATTACTTGTCGATGTAATTGATGTCGGTTTTTTTTTCGTTTGCTCGCAAATACAATTGTAAATATTTAATTTTAAAGGTAATTTACGAAAATAACTTTTGAGTTGTACCTTTTTTCACATCTAAAAGTGGTAAAATTTTGACAAATAATATTTGTACAGTTAACTTACTTTAGGTCTATCTTTGTATAAAATATGGAATAAATGATCCTATTATAGCATAATATGTTTTAAACAAAAGATAAACGTATATCCTTTAAATTTATTAATTTTTGTTATCACTCGTTTATTTAAATAATTTACCTGAATTTTACCAGTTTACGGATTTACGGGTTACGGGTTTTTTCAAAGGGATATAACTCTAGTTACTTACGTGTTCACTAAATATGTATTGAATATGAATGTGAAATTAAATATAATCACAATGCACGCATGAGTTTGAACTTGTGGAGGCATCCAGTAGTGGACTGCGAAAGGCTACTGTGATGATGATGATGAAATCACAATGCATGAAAAATAGCCTTGAACACCTTGAGTGATTAATTACTGACAAATAGGTATTACTTGACAAATATCAATACTCGCGAATTTTTCCACTCAAACAAATCGTTACTTTTTTCTGATAATACCGATGATGACATCACAAAAAGGGTATAACTTAATATCACTTATCATAGGAGGCATGGAATTATATAACACTACCTCTCGGGGCAGGAATCGAACCCACAATACCTAGAGTAGAATTGTTATAAATTTTGTAGTTATTCAAATTATTTTATTTATGTGTATAGGATGCATTTTTGGTTAACTTTTTAATAATATATTTTACTTTATGAACAATATTTTCTTATAAATCTAGGAATTTCCATCGACAAAGATTAAGTAGTCAAATAGATATTCAATGAAATATGCATTATTATATATATTTTAGGAATAGCTCAAAAAGTACTCAGCAGATCTCGATCAAATGGGACCACATGACAAACACCAGCTACTAAACTAAAAAAAAATCATCAAAATTGGTACGTCCAGTATAAAAAAAAACTTATCTAATAACCTACAATACGATATCGAATTGAGAATTTCCTCATTTTTGAAGTTAGTTTAAAATTACGTTTATTGTTAAATAAAATACATTTTCTCAGTTACATATAACTTCAAAATTATTAAAATTTTATGATTGATGATAGAAATAATACTATAATAAATAGTGCCATTAAGAAAATTTTGCAGCATTATAATTTTAAATAATTATACAGTATGTTTTTGACAATTTTCAAGATAAATCAATTAATAATAAAATATATTTAAAAAAGTTGTATCGCTTTATCTTTATTTTTGTTATATTTCATACTTTATCTCACATTGCTATATTAATTTGTTATATGTTTATAATAAAACAGTTATTGAAATGTTTACATACCTAAAAATTGGTTGCTAAGAACAAAACCAAGAATGACTGGACAAATTAGACCATTTTTTTTTTATCTTTCTTAAGTATTGTAGATTCTTATAGACTGAATATATGGTGGGTCAATAGGTAAATAAAAAAAAAATTATGACATATGAAATATTGTTACATTATAGTCACAAGAATAGCTTTCACTATTTACCGTTTTGTTGTATTTTTAACTATAAATGTCTGAAATCTGAAATTATATATTTTTGTGTAATAATATTATTAATAAAATATGATATGTTCAGTTTGACAGTTGTGTCGTTAACTGCTTTTATAACAACTTTAAAATGCCGCCACCACCACTTGAATGGACTAATATTTATCATAAAATAAGATGTATTTTGAATATCTTTAAACTAATATGTATAGATAATTTTACTAACTTTTTATTTTGAATAAAAATAATAAAAGAGGAAAGGAGTTTTCTCTGTGATAATAATTAAAAAGTTCTTGTCGTGTATTCTGTTAGATTATCAAAAATATATCAAAACATTGGTTACGTGTAATACCTGAGAAATAAAAAAAATTCTTCAGATTCTATATTGTCACTAAACATATTTTTTTTGGAGTATAGTTCAGAACTTTAGTTAGTAATTTGCATATATTTCTAAAATGCTCATAACTGTACATAGTACATCAGTCAAAAATCAAATGTTAAATGATTATAGAATACTTTTTATGAGACAAACTATAAGTGTCAATCAAAGAAAAATATTACATTAGGTAATTAATTGTTGAGATATATACTTGAGGCTTAGGTAAATCAAAGATATATAGAGATTAGTATTGTTTTTAGTTATAAGGTACATAATTATTTATATACTGTGGGTTTGTTATGATAATATAATATATATATATAGTTTGAAATTCACTTAGAATTGTGACATATTTACCACAGAGAAAAGAAACAGTGATAGAAAACTAAATAAAAACTATTATATTATATATAATGAAAAGTAAGTAGCACAAAATTATAAAGAATAAAAACCCTAAGGTAACACTTTAAATAAACAAATAGCCTGTATTTTAGCTTCATTATTTTTGATTTAGCACCTTACAAGATTTTTTATTAGTGATTACAGTGACATTACATTGTAATGAAATTAGCTTAGTATTCAAGTTTAATAAGGGGAACTATTACATTTTAATATTGAACATACAATTTCATTTGATGGAACATCAACAACTAAATAACTTCTATGAAGCGTTAAAATCAGTAAGAGCAATAACAAATAATCACCATTCATGTTCGAAAGTAAACAGAACTAAGTATAAAAATTTTGTATACATACAAATACAAAACGTTCCGCGGGTCTTTCATCACGGGCGCAGTAATTGGCACATGTCCCACATATCCACGGAACGGCACTTCATTACAAGAATGTCATTATGCTGCAGCAAGCGATCGAGAGATTATTATAAATAGAGATCTGTAAGAACCTTGGCGGTCGCGAAGACGCTCTCGGCGCCCGCGGCCCCTCCGCCACGACCGGCCGTCACAAACGTCGATTATATCCAAATATACAATTAAAACTAAACTTCACACCGCGAAACGCAATAAAAATTCCAGGTTTACTCTCCATACATAAACAATGAGATAGATCGGGTGTAGACAGGCGCGAAGCACACTTAACGCACGTTTATTATGGCCGATTTAATACATAAAGCACGCCGTTTCAACGAGACGACACCTTCAGAGAAAGCGTCTAATATTAATTTATATCATTCGTGTGATCTAATTAAGGTATAACGAGGGGTATGCAACGAGAAACAAAAAATCGGGATCGCTGACATTTTTGTTTATGGTACATCGACGAGACGAGATCCAGAATCCACAAATAGCGAATAAACGTACATGATTACCGCCTCCTGACGGATTTTCTAGCACTTGATAACACTAAACACCGTGATTCTTCACATTTGTGTAAACTTCATCGTTAAAATGTAGTCATTTATTAATTTCTTTCTATCAGCATATAACACAAATCACCACGCACACACAACACAACATACATAGTATATGTAGGTACACCAATACACATGGGATGGATACTTCTCACTCACAATTTCCTTTTCTACACAAAAACAACAAAAGTGCGAGAACACTGAGATATTCGTTCGGTAACGCGCACCAATAAATAATGTTTTTTTTTTAATCAATATTATTCATTTTACGACTGTCTTTAGTTTTACATATATGTTTTTTTTTTCTATATTATAACAATTTGTAAAATAGTAAACATAACTTATAGTCAGTTGTCATTTTACACTAAAAAAACTTCTCATTTCACATTATTTGGACAATGAATTATGTATATAATTTAAAGTCAAAATTTGAAATATATTTAAGAAGTAAATTTTTTTCGATATTTTGTAGTAATGCGTCAAGTATGTATTTTACTTTTTTGTATTTGTTACAATTAGTCGCTGTACCATTAAATTACAATTTATATTTACGAATAATATTAATAATGAAACAATATTTAATCGAAACTTGAATGATATTTTACAACTACGCCTATATACTAACATAAGATTTGGAAATAAAAATAATACTCATTATTGAATTAGGATTAGGAGAAAACAAAATTAATGTTTGAAATAACAAGTATCCGAACGTGTTAATATAAAATGCCTAAATATATTGAACGTAAATTCAAAATAGTACCTAGTTTAAGATGTCCTATAGTTAAGATATTACTTGAACAACAATTCTTAAGCCCATATTTAGGCATTTATTTTATTTATAAATATTGAATTTTTCTATGATTTCAAATATAGTTTAGTCATTTCTGCGGTAATTGATTATGGCTATATTAAAATAAAAGATTAGGGGCATGTTCTACCTGTTGTGGATATAGCAATTTGGCGGATGACAGTGTTCGACAGTAAAAAGTTTTTATTTCATTATTCTTTTTTACCATCGAATTCTACTATATTTCTGAGATATTTTTAGTCGCAACGTCCAAGTCAACTTTTCAGTCGCAAGTCTCATTAAAAGGCCGTGACAAATAGTTTTGACAGTCCTTTCTTGATGTTAACTTTACTCTAGCTAAAATATACTGAATAGACCGCCAGATAGGGGCTAGGTGGTGGGTATATTAAGACTCCCCAGTCAACTTTTTCAATTTTGTTGAGTAGCTAGAGACCCATGTGGTCGAGCGTTGTCGCGATAAAAGACCACATCTGTGTGTGTTTCTGTTGATCAATTCTGGCCAATTATTCTTTTCTTCTCAATTTCTTGCTTAAGTCTTATCAGCTGTTGACAGTAGAAATCCCAGTCGAAGGCTTTACCTGGCGGTGAAAGCTCTTATTAAATGATGCCCTTCCAATCCTACCACACATTCAATATCACCTAATTGCGTGTCAACCCGGGTTTCGCAATAGTCTGTGTAGCTTGATGAACCTTTGACCATGATCTCTTTTATATATTCTTATCGTAGGTGATCCATTTTTTGTCGCCAGTGTTTAATCTCTTCAAAAATGGTGGCTTTTTATCAAATGGGTAAAAACTATTTTATGTTCAATTCACAGATTTTCAGTTATATCGTTACGACTCAAATGTCGATCTAGCTCCACTTTTTTAAAAGTGTTGTCACGTTGTTCAGTTACGGTAACTGGACAACCGGAGCGAAATATATCTTTACATCAAAATTTCCTAGCTAAAAGCGCTAAAATTAATTTTGTGCTACCTTTGCTCATCCTGTATTAGGTCATTAGCGTCACAAATTTGTTTCGCGGCTTAAGTTGCATTGTCCCTTTTTTAAAGTTAATCTTTAAAACGTACCAAATTTCTTCTTTGAATTGACCTATTTTGGCGGATAGAAAAACAAATGAAAAGTAGTGGGAAACTGTTTTTAACAGTTTGTTATTAATAGTCCGTTACCAACAATACAACCAGAATTCTTATTTAAAATTTTTACTAGCAAATACGAATAAACTTTTCCTCAACTCAATATATTTTGACACTAATAGCTTCAGCCTGTAATATCCCACTGCTGGGCATAGGCCTCTTTGCCTTTGTAGGAGAAGGATCAGAGCTTAATCCACACGCTGCTCCAATGCTGGTTGGCGGATATATTCCCTACCATGAATAACGATCGCTATCAGGTGTACATGATAACAACCAGGACCAACGGCTTAACGTGCTCTCCAAGGCACGATGGGGAGACCCACAAGGAGTGCACAAACACCCAGACCACGGCAAACATAAGTATGGCCAATACAAATGTTTGTCATGCAGCTGCCAACGTAACTGCCACACATCAATGTTGTGACCGTTGCACCAACGCGTCAACTCTATTGAAAGCCATTAATTCCAAATAATGATAATAATAAGCAAAGAGTTGATAGTACCCTATATTTATTGTATTACAATCTGCCTGTTATTAGAATACTGCACATGAAGCAACGAATTTTGTTGCCATTAAGCAAAATATTTAATATCATTTTGAAGTGTTTTAAATGTTTTAATGCTTAGTTTGACGAGTCCTATAATTAAGTATACTTTATTTAAGTATAATAAGACATAAATATAATGTACCTACACAAATTGAATACGACGTTTAAATTAAACATTAGCAAATTTTTGTAATTAAACAAAACTATGTGTGTATAGTAAGAAGTTGAGTTATTTATTAATAAAAATTAATTTTATAGTATTGTTGATGTATTTAATTACTATAGTAGGTAATTTTAGGCTTTTATATATTAGCTGAAATTAAAGGTAGCATGAAAGTTCACTGAATTTGTCATAAAAAAAATCATTGTCTATGATTATTTCTCGGATTCTCGGTGAAGGGAGGAGGGGCAACGATAGATTTCGCTTCGTTGTCGCGTAATAAATTTTTTAGTGGTTTGTGTTAAAATCGTTATAAATGGATTGAATCGAGTGATATTATTTTATACTGTAAGAGTGCATCGGTTGCATTGAAAACTGTTTTTCTGCACCGGCGATTACATTCCGACCGCTCCCAGTGCGTAGAGTACGTCAGTCATCAAGTATTTTTCATGCTTGTACTACTTGCGTATAGTAGGGGCCGTGTGATAGTAAAAGCTGTTGGAAAGTGCATTCATACGGGAAACTGTTGCCGTAAAAACAAATCTCACGTTACGTTTAATATAGAGCGCTAAGTGTTGTGTTGAGTTGATAGGAATTGGATGTTTGAAGCCATTTTCGGTGAGTGTTCATATCAGTAGTATTTACGTTCATATTGGCGATAATACTGTGTTCAAAGTGATTAGTGACCCTTTAAGATGCTTCTTGTGAGCTTATCACTTAGTCACGTCAATAAGTAGTCTCATTCTTTATGTATTAGACATTATAGGTACTTTTGTTTTATTATAGCAATGTTGTATTAAAATGTACTATTTGACCGATATCAAAACAATACCATAGATATGATTTATTAAAATTTTCATTTCATTAAAAATAAGTAAAATCGATATTAATTTGGTTGTACAAATTTCTCTAAGTTTGTTATTTTACAATATAAAGTAAGAAAATACCATAAATAATGTACAATTTATTTTGTTATATATATATATATATATATATATATATATATATATATATATATAGCCTATAAGATATCTTCTTTATGTCTATGGTTTTCAAAACCTTTATTATTCAAAATTTGTCATAAAAAATTATTGTAAAATAATAAAGTTAACAAATATTACAAAATATAAGCACACTTGTTAATATGAATCTGAAAACTTTTAAGTTATTAAACTTATTCTGAACTTAACTACTAATGGTTGTTCTGAACTAACGGTTGTTAAAGTTATTCTAAAATATTTAAATTTACTGGCTAAGTTACCTATATTGTATACTAAAGCTCAAGTCTTCTTTCAATTGAATTTTTACCCCTTTGATTACATTACTGAATTCCATTTCAAGTTTTATGTTAATATGTCAGTATTTATGGTTTTATTTACATACACATACATACATATAATCACACCTCTTTCCCGTAGAGGTAGGCAGAGACTACTGCTTTCCATTTGCTACGATCCTTACATACTTCTTTCGCTTCGTCCACTTTCATTATTCCCTTCATACATGCTCTTCGGTTTAGGGTACTTTTGACCTGGCCCTTTATGGTTTTATTTATTAACGCTTTTTTATCTTATATGTTATTGAATGTACAAACGACAGGCTTAGTACTAAAAGCACTATCTACCAAACATTAACGTACAAAGAGTGCACCAAAGTTACGTCTCAAAAAAGGCAAAAGTGGATAATAAAATAAGTATCAAATTTATATAAGAATAGTTGTTATTTTATATTGTATGCTAGTAATGATACGATTCCATACAAACCTTTATTACTTGTTTAGTTTTGTGCCTTTATAATGACCTACACACTGGCAGTTTTGAGTTTAATTCCTGTTCGGGATGGATATTTCATTTGTGTAAATATTTCTTTCTGGTCTGAGTGTCTGTCCTGGTCTTTCCATCATACCTCGGAGAGCATGTTAAGCTGTATATCCCGCTTGTTATCATATAAACCTGATAGAGATTGTTACTTAACCTACAGTAGAGCAGTATGGTAAATTATACTCCGACCCTTCTACATTGAAAAAAGAGACCTCTACCCTGCAGTGGGATGTTACAGACTAGATCAAATCAAATTAGTAATTATTTTCTATACCAGTGGTATCGTGCAGTCTGTTATTATGTAAAACTGTTAAGATGGTGACCTAACTTGTGGTAAAAACTATTATTTACTAGCTTTTACCCGCGGCTTTGCTAGCATTGAAGTTTTTCTAAATAAAAAGTATCCTATGTTACTTCTAATACCTCCAAGAATATGTGTACAAAGTTTCATGATGATCGGTTAAGTATTTTTTGCGTGAAAGCGTATAAAAATAAACTTACATTCACATTTATAAGATTAGTAAGGATTGTGTCGTAATATTCTTATACTTTTCATATTGCTGAAATGGCCCAGAAGAAGGATATTAAATAACAATTCTCAAATTTTTTGTTTGGCACAAGTGATGCTTTGTTGCGAACTCATGGGTTTTTTGCCCGTAGTCACCACGCTGGGCAGGCGGGTTGGTGACTGCAGGGCTGACTTTATCGCACCGAAGACGCTGCTGCCCGTCCTCGGTCTGTGCATTTGATGAAGTGAAGTGATGCTTGCCAATCACTCGTGCTCGAGTCACTGGACTAGTTGCCTTGTTGTTTTGGCATCCAAATTAGGCGCCGTAAGTGGCTTGCTAAACTTTATGAGGCTTTATTTTGAACCTAGAGTCTAGTATTTTGAGGTTTGCTTAGTACTAGTACCTACCCACATTCAACCACGAAAAGTAGGTGTGCCCAACTGAATGCACCTGTCGGACCATCTCCTCATGTAAATTTTTTTTCTTTTGATCTATGTGTTGTTATCATAGTGGAACAGTGTGAATATGAGTCTAGTGGTGTATGATAGGAGAGGAGATCTTTGCATGTGTGTACGCCTACGCTAAGCTTCAGCCTGTAATATCCAACTGCTGGGCATAGACCTCTTTCTCCATGTAGGAGAAGGATCTGAGCTTAATCCACCACGCTGTTCCAATGTGGATTGGCGGATATATTCCCTTTTATGAGTATCGATCGTTATTAGGTGTATATGATAACATGCGGGACCGACGGCTTAACGTGCTCTCCGAGGCACGGTGGGGAGACCCGCAAGGACTGTACAAACACCCAGACTATGGCAAACATCTGTATGGCCAATACAAATGTTTGTCATGTACGGGGATCGAGCCCGTAACCGCCAGCGCAACAGCCACAAACCAGTGCTGTGACCGTTGCGCCAACGCGTGGTCTCGAAGTCGTTTAGAAGTTAGTGATAGGGAAATTATTATTATGACCATAGGAATTTAAAATACTATGAAAACTTAAAGAATTAACAACAACAATAAGAAAAAACTGCTTAATCAATATAGTTTTAATCTATTATGCGAAAGACAAAGATAATTTTTTTTATCATGTCTTGTACTAGCTTACCCTATCTATTTATAATTGATCAATTGACAATAAACTATTTTACAAAATAATATGTTAAATGTATTTTCCCTTTTTTTATTCGTAAACAGCGCCGTAATACTCGTATTGCGTGATTCAATGTTTAAATATTTTAGGTGTTCATTATATAAATTTCATTCATATCCTTTGGGCTCCTGGTGACCTTGCCGACCTTTACTTGTGTTCATCGAAATTTGTTTTTAAGACTAATATGCGCCTATGGCTTTGCCCGTTTTGATTATAAAAATTGTAGAATCAAAACATTTGGACTTGGTTTTAGTCAATTGACTGCCAAAATTTTAATCAGTGAGGAAAAGTTCTACGAAAATATAATAATGAAAAAAACAAAAAAACGAAAAAGAAATCAGCAATCAAAATTGTCAAATAACTCCTTTTTTGGATGTCGGTTAAAAAAATTTAGAAAGAGGGTTAAAAATAAACTTATATTATGACACTATAAATATTCTCATAAAAAAACAAGTGTGCCTTAGACTACACGAATGAAGAAAATCTTCTTTAGGAATAGGCCTCCACTGTCTTAGATCGTAGATCGTCTTAGACGTAACTGGCTATGAGAGAAAAAGAGAAAGAAAATATGTGCTCGCACCTCTCTTGCTCCGTTCGCCTCGCCCAATCACACTTTTCGTAACGCTCTCGTCACGCATTCACCAGCTTACTTCCCCAGTTAAGCGTGCGTAAAGAAGTTTTACTTCAGTAATAAAGTATATTATACTAATGATTAAAACAATATTTCCCGTCAATACTTATTAACGATGCACGTCTGGCGAATTTTTAAAGTAGGTAGCTTATGAAATGTGTAATTCGAGTGAACTGCTTTTCGACGTATTGGGGGTAACATTTAATTAAAATGATATATAGTAGGAGATCCGAACTATAGACGAACTTCACCTATCCGCTTAATGGATGAAAATTATTTTATATTTATTTCAGTATATTAGCAAAATAATCGCGAAAGGGTTAACTGAATCATGGCCGGGCTACATTTAATTTAAAATTAAAAATTTATTTTTATTAAATAACCTACGAGCCCAATCATCTAGCGACAGTATGAAGCCTGTAGAAAATGCAAACGTTGGGTTTGTCTATTATTTTCCTGGAATAAGTACAGGATGACAGGTATAAACAGTTGTAATAATATATAATGTTCTTGTTACTTTTACTCACATGTTTAATAAATAAATCTTTATCAAAATGAGCGCTGTTTCAAGGCAAATACGATGACATAGGATTTCTTCCTAAAAGTCTGGTTTGAATGGCGGTTGCCGAATATAATATAGCCTAGCTAGGCATCTTCCAGTCAACTTTATCGTGATTTGTCTTTAACATAGTAAAGAAGATAATTATTTAATTTTTATCCACTAAGCAGATGGGCGAAGATCACGTCTTCTAGTTCGTATCTTAGGCTAATGATAAGTGTCACAGTTTAATGGAAAAATGAATATGTAATGTATTACTGAGAGTGTAACTAATTAGTCCATCGATCAGTAATATTTAAAATAGTATAGTGAACTGACAGCTGAAATGTTACTAAAATAGTGTCTGACTTATTACAAATAAGAGCGGACAGAAAAAATTTAAAAGTCTAATTATGTAAAATATTAACAAATATGAAACTGGGTACTCCAGAAGTAACAAAAGAAAATGATTTAAAAATTAGAATTAAATGATTATCTAAAGTTTGGATAGTTTATTTAGATTCTAAACCTAGAGCACGTGTACTAAATTTTCGGACTAACGCCAATATTAGATGATTTAAACGTCCTTAAAAGGCTCCAATGACACCCAGTTCTATTAGAAACTATATCGTACTTTAATCTTTGAATCTAATCCAAGTTTAAGGTTGTTATAAATATTGATCCGATTATAACGGAAGAATTAATAATAACAAGACCTTAGATATACCTAATTGTTCTTATAAACAGTAGTCGAAATTGCAACAGAACCACACATATAACGCTTTTTTTTCTTTCTAAATAAGTAATTGTAAGGAATATGTTTTTAAAATTGTGTTTATACTAGCTTCTGTCCGCAATTTCGTCCGCATGGAATAGTTACTTTGGGCTAGCGCTAACTTGATTAATTTGCGAAACTTTAAGTGTTTACGCACCGCACGCAGCGGAAGCTCTCAAAAAAAAAATCCGGATGTTGAAACATTCTTCATTGATGTTCCGCTCCTATTGGTGTTAGCGTGATGATATATAGCCTATAGCCTTCCTCGATAAATAGGCTATCTAAGTCTGAAAGATTTTTTCAAATCGGACCAGTAGTTCTCGAGATTTGCGCGTTCAAACAAACTCCTCAGCTCATATAGTATAGATTACAGGTTTTTATAAACTTATACGAAATATGCAATAACTTTTAAATTTAATGAGTGTAAAAAGGTAAAATAACAAACAGGTAGATGGGTCACTTTTGTATTTTATTGGAAAAAGATTTTGTTTGACGATAAATAAAATCTATATACCTGTTAATACGTGAAGCAAAAACTTTGTACCCCTTTTTACGAAAATTGGGCGGACGGAGGAGTATGAAATTTCGTATAATTATAGTTTATATAGAGAAAGAGTGCAGAATGTTCATATTTTATTTAATTGTGCATTAAAATATATTAAATCAATAAAAAAAAAAATTACACACTACCATGTACTTGACACACACACGCATATTTGTTGATTTTAAAGTCTGTAGTCAAAATGAAAATTTTAAAAAAAAGGTTCTTTATTTTCATTATTATATTATTATTTTTTTATCTAAATTTTTAATTATGGCCGAATTTCGACCACTAGGTGATCACTTGTTTTATTTAAAATCGTCATCGTGACTACATTTTATTATATTGCTTATAAATCACGGATCATCACTTCAGCCTATTGCAGTCCACTGCTGAACATAGGCCTCCCCAAGTTCGCGCAAAAACATCATGGCGCAAACTCATGTATTTTGCCCATAGCCACCCCGCTGGGCAGGCGGGTTGGTGACCGCAGGGCTGGCTTTGTCGCACCGAAGACGCTGCTGCCCGTCTTCGGCCTGAGTATTTCAAAGCCAGCAGTTGGATGCTTATCCCGCCATCGGTCGGCTTTTTAAGTTCCAAGGTGGTAGTGGAACTATGTTATCCCTTAGTCGCCTCTTACGACTCCCACGGGCAGAGAGGGGGTGGCTATATTCTTTACTCCCGTAACCACACAACAAATAAATGACGGATAGGACATTGTTTAATTTTATTAATATTTTACGTTTTATTGTGTAGGTTTTACTTAGTATATATTTAGGCACATTAATATGAGGATAGATTAAAACAGTGGCAACGGCAGCTGGCTTTTGTGCTATGGTTAATTGTTGTTCTTATCGTTTGTGTAATGTGTTGTGTATGTTTACTGGTGCTCAACTCAGGTTCCCATTAAAATGGGGGCCGTTGAGTGTGAAGCGTCTATTTATTACTATAATGACTTTATTATTCAATAAACATTAAAAAAAAATAGCGAAGAAAATAAATATTTTAATAGAATATTTGAAACGGCTATTTCACGCTAGTCAAAATTAATTTGAATAGTTAAATAATGATTTGAATTTCCCAAGTCTTTCGAGACCTCTTTCGCTCTCGGGAAAGCAAAAACTCCTATGAAAGAAACTAATTTTATATTAATTAGGTAAACTTAAAAAGGTAAAAGTAATTTATTCGTCTCTTCATTACATCTTATTTCAGTAATGTTAAATATTTTTTTTCTTTCTAAAAAGCTTATTAGATCAGTACCCAACGAAATCCGTCAGTGCAGTTCAGCGTTTACACTTCCACTGTTAATTGCAAGGGCAATTAGTATGATTTGAATGCGATGTGAACGAACTCATTGCCATAGCTCCTTCAGAGGACAAACGTACTCGTGACCTTTTAAACAAAACCTTTTATCACCATTTTCTTATCCTCATTATCAAAGGTAGCTTATAGCAGAACATATTTTTATAAACATCTGATTGAAATAAATCATAAACAATCTTTTAGCTTTTAATGTAAGAAATTTTATGTTAAAAATTATTGTTAGGACTACTTTCTTTTTAAATAAACCATGAAATATTCTTGATCTAGATATTGATATTCTTAATGTGTTAAAAATGGTAGGTATAAAAAGATGAGTCAGTAATAATATTTTATATGTATACTGTATTACTAACGTATTTGTATATCACTTACTTAACAGTTAGTGTTATACATAGGAAAGCTATAACCGCAATCTTGATCATTTCCTGTCTAAGGTAAGCTAAATAAACTCCGTATTTCGAGTAAGAATATTAATGATAAGCAAATTCGGTAATCCGTGTAAGAGCTGCGTAGCGGATTATGCCAATCATATTAAATAAGTATGATAAGAAATATTTACACAAAAATATATTTAGTACTTGTAACTGTCGCTTTTAAATGAATTATTTCGACTCAATTGTAACTCTGCTTTAGAATTAAAATTATTTGTAAATGACGGTTCGAAATTGCTTATATATGTTCAGTTGAATAATTTATGTTCTGAATTTCAATCCTTCATGTTTATAAGGAGAGGCTTTGTACTAAAACAGGATACGTATTAGGTCATTCAAATCGTATTCAATAAATAATATTAGTTGTAATTCAGAACGATTCGTTCGAATCGAATCGTCGTAATTCAGAAATAAAGTTTTTGGAACGAAATGTGTTTGTTGTGTGCATTTATTTACACGTCATATTAAAATAAAGATGAAATTTATTTATTTATTTATTTTACACTTTATTGTA
This sequence comes from Melitaea cinxia, assembly GCF_905220565.1. Lineage (NCBI taxonomy): Eukaryota > Metazoa > Arthropoda > Insecta > Lepidoptera > Nymphalidae > Melitaea > Melitaea cinxia. The sequence continues at coordinate 6,273,118 of NC_059419.1, forward strand.
CACCAAACAAATAATATAAGCAAGCAACATTACCAATAATTTGTAGAAAAAAAATTGTAGTAAATTAAGACGAGAATACATTACATATAGGTTTACCGGATATGGATAAAATTTATAAAATAACTTCTAAATAGTTAAACAATGACTCACACAGCAAAATATTACGGTGAGGGTTACGACCAAAAAGAAGAAACAGCGCATACCATTCAACTTAGTAACTTTTGATATTGAAATAATCAACGGCCACAAAAAACTTGGGTTTAACATAAAATTTGTTCTCATATTATTTAAAAATTAAATAAATATTAATTTAAAATTTTAGGTTTTTCAATTTATTGTTTTTGTTTCTTTCAAACACATAAATTGTTTTTAGTCGAATTTCCATAAGAAGTAAAATGCTAAAGTAAAAGTAAAAAGCAAAGTAAATTAAGCTAGTACAAAATCTAAAATACCGGTCACTGATTTGAGCGTTGTAAATATTAGGTATCTGGTTATATTTTTTGTCCAAAAACATTAGTTTTCGTTAGTATTAATGAAACATCAAATCCATTAAAGTTTAGAGCAGAATATATATATTTCCGAAAAAGCGACTAAGCAAGTTAAATCGAATGATTAGTATGGCAATTGACAAACTGCAGTTATCAGAGTGAAATGGAGTTTAAACCGATTACTAGCACCTGCAGTTTCTGCACTAAATCTTTTATACTCTTAGACGTTGTGACTTGAGAGCCTAGATGTATTTTAGACAGTTTATAGAGCGGAATTATTCACATGTTTTGTAACTTATTCTGCTATAATTTATATTTTTCTAAAACAGTATATTTTCTTTAAATAAATATGATTAATTTACACATACGGTCGGTCCTGAGATAGGCAATTTAATGCCTGTGTTATAGGTAACAGGCAAGTGATAAACATACTATACGTACCTATATACACTATTTTTTTGGAATAGTCCTAAATAGTAAACAAATATGGCGTACTTCCGACCACAGACAATAGAGTAATATTGTAAGTATAGTAAAGTGACACAAAGAGCAAATGAATGAATAATATTAATAAGCCATAGACAAATATAAAATTCATTTTGTGTTCAAATATTAACGCTAACATATTGCTAAAATTATTTCAAAACCTAATAATATATTGAATATTTTTGCTAAGAATTAGTAGAGATTACAGAATTACGAAAAAAAAAAAAATATTAATCGAGCATAAAAGGCAACAAATTTATATTTCGTTTATGTGAAATGGTCGGTAAAAAAGCCGCCAAAAATAAAATTTACAACAAAATAGGGCCGCCTGTGTCTATAAAAAAAGTCGACCCTATTAATATTATTGTCACATTATTTGTATTCACTATGAATAAAAAACCTTGCGCCGACCTTGCGAAACCCGACCGCACACTCTCTAACACTCAACAACTACAAATAGATATATCACATCATGACTCAAAGAATAGAACTCTACACCCTAGGAACATTTAAACAGGATCATTGACAACTGCGCCAATGTTTTTTGTATTAGTTTTTAAGTTATAACATGTAAATTATTATCGAAGATATAGTCACCAGTATTATATGATTTATATAAGGTCTTATGTTAATTAACGTTCTTAATTCATTCGAAATTGTTATATTATTTTGTTTATATAAATTCACAATAACTAGGTCAATAGCGATGACATTATGACAAAGTTACATTTACATAGTAAAATAAATATTATTGATGACGAAGCGTCACAATTACTATTAAACTAGCTGACCTAGCTTCGTAACACTATTTTTTTCGGGAATATAACTTTTATTTTCAATAATGAACATAAAAAAAGAATTATTTAATTAATGCATCATTCGGAAGTTTTGTCCGTAGATATACTACATATTTCGACAATTCATTTTTATTTTAACAGATTTTTCAAATGTTTTACATACTATTTTGCGAACTCCTCACTAACATTAGCAGCTCTTCCATTTAAACAGGAATAAGTCCATACGTCCAAGAAAACGCCCATTACTCATTTCCAGCTATATACACTAATTACTTTTTAAGTGCATTTCAACTGGAAATAAACAAACATTTTAAAATTTGTTTCAGGTATAATTCGCATCGAGTACCATCAAGAATACATAATGACTTTAGTATTTAATACGTTTATACATTAATCGGAGTTAATTTAGACATGATAACAAAACCACAACAGACATGGACGGCGTGAAAAAAATACATTCGGGAACTCTGTATCGGTAAGTTTTTCTTTATTCTCAAAAATGGAACAAGAACTGCGTTGACCTGCCTAGTTTTTTTATTTTTCAGACAGATGTGATCTAAAAATAGTTTGAATATGTTTGCTTATGTATGTCTATTTATTGTTTTTATTCAAAGATGTATTATAATTAAAACCTTTCTAATTATACGAGTTTATAATTTAGAGCTTTGGTGTTCGTGTGAATGGTAAAGACCAGCCGGATCGTTTTCAGGTCATTAGGATAATTATGTTTATGGTTTTTTGTTTTATCTTTATTCGTATTGTTCGGTCCCCATTACCTGTATCACGCTAGCTAACGATCCTATTCCAAATATTATGTACATTACGTAATAACATTTATGAATGTAAAAGAAAATAGTCTTTATTTTCTAAAAATACCACAGAATCTAGTATTAAAAGTAAACGTAAAACCTCCATTCTCATCTTAATATATTTTTTTATCTGGTTCAACTATTCTAAGGCCACAGCTGCATGGTTCTGATTCTTTAATATTATAATTTAAATATTCTTTTTATATTCTAGCTTCAATGAAGTAGCGTAGGCACGGGCCATTAAATGCGTTTCAATAGTGCCTGAATTCAGATCGTGTCACAGGTTCGAATCATGTCACTTGAGTTTGGTTGACGCTCCTATAAGCATTATACCTCTAAGGCCGTGTATACGGTATTCAAAATACATTTTTAGTAATGTAGGTTATGATTACGGTTTACGGTACTAAGCTTATGATATGTGTGTACATTAGTCAAATATTATTGTAATTTATGTAACTTGTAAATAATAAAATTGTAATTGTAAAAACTGTTATCATCAAAAAAAAAAATCCGGTTTGCAGGCTGTAATAAATACTTCATAAAACAAAATATTTCGTTTGGCAATAATGATAAATATGAAGATATTCATTGAAACACGGAAGAAATGATAGAAAGAAAAGATAATTTATAATTGCTTATTAAACGAATTAAAATATGGCCTTAAAATTGTTAAATTTAAATAACGTGTTTATGTGTTAGTAATATACGCTTCAGCCTGTAATATCCCACTACTGGACATAGGCCTCTTTCTCCATGTAGGAGAAGGATCAGAGCTTAATCCACCACGTTGCTCCAATGCGGATTGGCGGATATATTCCCTACCATGAGTAACGATCGCTATCAGGTGTACATAATAACAACCGGGACCGACGGCTTAACGTGCTCACCGAGGCACGGTGAGGAGACCCACAAGGACTGCACAAACACCTAGACCACGGCAAACACCTATATGGCCAATGAGTAGTATATCAAGAGTGAGTAATTTATCACAAATAAATAATTTCTGATATCCGTTGATAGGTCGGCCCACGATCCATATAAATTATTATATTAAATTAATGTACAATAAGTTCTACGTTTTAGTTTTCTCGGTCACATGACATTAGGAATAATAGTTATATATAATATTCTCGTGTCACAATGTTAGTTGAAATACTCCTCCGAAACGGGATAACAGATTTTTATGAAATTTTGTGTGCATATCGGATAGGTCTGAGAATCGGCCAACATCTATTTTTCATACCCCTATGTTATAAGGGAGGGGGGGATTAGGGGGTTAATAACATATATGGCAAAACGTTTGCGGGGTCAGCTAGAATATACCTACATAAAATCATTTCGCTTATGTCTAAAGATAGACAGAAGAAATTGTAAATGAATATTCAGATAATTAGAAAATATTTTGCTCAAAATTTGGAGCAGCCCAGCTGGTGAAGTACATATATGAAACTAAAAACATATTAAAAACACATTGATAAACACGTTAAAAAAAGCATTTAGAATTTTATTGTAAACGAACGAATCAGTACGTATTTTTCCTAACGACATTCCCATGTTCATTACGCAGTCACCAGTTTTTTCACTGTGAAGGTTTGTATTGTTGAGTTTTGTTATGAAAATCCAGTAATTAAAGGTACAAAGGATAACATTATGAGTAACGGTACCAATATATACGGATTTCCATTTTATATACGGGATCCAAGAGTAACATAATAAAAAATATAATTTTTAACAATTCTAAAGTTTGACTTTTCACCGTTTCTAATTTGGTCAAATGTTATGAATATACAATACGGTTATATTTTTTATTGTCGTGTAAAATTTTGATTTTATAGTAATTAATTATTATTAGTAGTAGCTGTGTTGGCTAACTTAGTACCGCCATATTATTTTTAATGCAAATTTTAGTTTATTTATTTATTTATGTATAGTAATATTTGCACCACCTCCTGACAATAAAAAACATAAGAAAGTATATCCAATTTGTTGTAGTTTGGAAGTTGCGCGTACATAATTTCGGCTATCCATTTTTATTAATATATAATTATAGATTAAGATCTGCTTAAATGATATTAGAAAAAAATATAACTCAAAATATGTTAGTTCATCTCAGTAGTGTGTATGCACCTTAAGCATTGTTGACTACGAATAAACTAATGCTAGTTTAGGTTGTGCCGGCCAACAGACAGTTCCATTGTTTGTGCTCTAAGCCGGGATTATCCTGGCCAACCTGCAATTGTGCTTGTTCTCGCATTTAAATACAGCCCCGTGAGCTACATTATATTTTTATGTTGTATTTAATACGCTTTAGCTTTAACAAAAAGTCATGTTTATATATTTTTAGTTTAGTAATAATTATATCAAATATATTTTGCATCTAATAAAATAATTACGCATCATATTTAACGTACAAAACGAACAATTGTCGTTTATTTTCGTTCTTTATTTAAGAAAAGAATCAATATATTACTCATTAAATATTTTAATTGTTTTTGTATTGTACCTATTAAATATTTAATTGTTTTTGTATGTTATATTTTAGTGTATTATCTTGTATATCACACTTAAATATCGTAGCCCACTTCAGTTTCAATTAGTATTTTATATACGTACAGAAATAAAAACTGTCACTATGTTTTAATTTCAATCACGTCCAGACAGATAATCTTTTTCTTTCCATTCTAGCCTCATTATTCACAGTTTAGACCGAGTTCGTCTAAAATTTAATAAAATAGCGTGATTATCTCGAACGATTCGCCATTAAAAACTTAACGTCGATTTTATGACGTCTACGCTTCGTTGCCTCTTAATAACATTTCTTCCAGCGTGTTCTTTTTTATTGAAACCGCAAAATGGATATTTTTAAATAACAATCCGTAGAGATGATATTCGTAGATTAGTATGAGGATATAATTCAAAATTTTTTATTTAATTTTATTCAATAAAGATAGATTACAGTTAGTCATTGTCAAAATATCCCGTTAGTTTGTGAAATACAAGCGTCGAATCTTAAGTAATAAAAATATGGCTGAATTTTGTTAGTTGGTTAGTTAGAAACTGAAGATTGGTTGCTTTTAAAAATTATTTTTTTTTACTAAATATTAAAGCTACTATGTAAGTACGGCAGTAAAGAGTATAGCCACCCCCTTTCTTCCCGTGGGTGTCGTAAGAGGCGATTACGGGATAACACACTTCCACTACCACCTTGGAACTTAAAAAGCCGACCGATGGCTGCGATGGATAACTATCCAAAAGCATCGTCATCGGTGTGACGAAGCCAGGTTGCGGTCACTAACCCGCTTTCCCAGCGTTGTAACTATGGGCAAAACACATGAGTTCACGCCATTTTTGCTACGAATTTGGGGAGGCCTATGTCCAGCAGTGGATTGCGATAGGCTGAATTGACTGACTGACTGAAATATTAAAGAAGAACTTACCTTAACTTTAATATATCTAACTTAGATCGGAATTTGAATGTTATCTTACAATACGTACAAATATATGCGAATGCGGCGAAGTGTAATTACACTACACTTTTAAAAATGGTATTTGTACAGCCCGACTGGTGTAGTACCTCGGTCTTACAAAGATCACGGCTAAACAATACTGTTTTCAAGCAGTGTTGTGTTCCTGTTGGTGAGTAAGGTGACCAGAATTGGGGATAGTGACGACAAAGCGCTTGCGATGCTTCTGGTGCAGCCATTAGGTGAGCCGTATGCTTGTTTGCCGACCTAGTTATATTTTAAAAAAAAAGTCATTAATGTTACAATCAGTTCTACGTTCTTTTAATCTGAACGCAGCATATTGGGTTGGAAGGTTCAGCTACGTGTACACTTAACATAGATCTCCATACATTACTCCAGTTCAATGCCGCAGCTTAGTTCCATTCGAAATAAGTAATTTTATTACCTATGTAACACTTACCTACTACTAATAACTAGCTGGGCCCCGCGGTTTCACCCGCGTTGATTTGAGGAAAAAAATAGCCTGAAATGCAACAAAAAATTTACTGTCTATCATATTGACGTCGTTTCAAAATCAAAGCCGCCATATATATACTCGTAATTTTAGTAACTAATTAATTTACAAAAAAAGCAATAATTTTTTTTTTTGTTGTGGATGCCGGAAGAGCAAGCAATTGTCTATAAAATGATATATTATTAATATTGAATGATATATTATGTGGAGTAATTGTGAAATTTTTCCTAAAAAGGGAGGCAAACCTTAGCGTATTAATATAATGATATTACCTAGCTCCGTGTTACGTAATCATGTCCGACTTTTCCTTATTATTACTAATGCTTCCAGTAATATTTTTCTCTTGAACTAAATAAAACTCCTTGAGTGAATCACGGCGTATTAAAAAATATATAAGAGCCACTTTTCTATAAAGTTGACGTAATGGCTAAACGCCTTCAGCAACGTTTTTTCACATTGTAGTCAGCTAGATATAGCCCTTAAGATTCTCTAATATACGCGTAGTAAATGTAATATAATGTTCAACTCAATAGGTGTTAATTATGTTGAGGTATTATAAAATATCTGTAAAATATTCTTTAATAAAGACTATCCGTCACAAAATTGAAATTTCTTAATTAATTCAATGTTATAACCTTTGTTCGAACAATTCGGTTGTTACATCAAAAATTATTTTCCACCAATTTATTAGGTAATCAAGCATAAAGTAAGCATCTACCTAGACTAGCTAAGTCTTAGGCTTTTGTACAACGGTATTTAACATGTAAATGTCTTTTGACTGGAATAAATTGTAATACTTCAAAATTAATGTTTCAAAATTTAATTAAAATACGAGTTCGGTTAGTATTCTAAGCATTCTATTTATTTGGTCTACGTTCGAATTAGTTTAAAACCGACAAAGCATAAAATAGCGGCGAGGGTCCTGTAATTTAAGTTTGTTTAAAAAAATCTAATGGAGATTTACCTGAATAATTCATTTCATATGGGACGTAGTGTTTTTAGAGTAGAACTATGGAATTAAAAGCTTAGTAGATAGATGTTAAGGTCGTAAAGTGGAAGTTGAACCGTATACAAAGGTTAATAAGCGAGTTCTAAGTAGAATGGTTCCTCTGTAAATGTTTTAATATTTTTTCAAAATGCACTAAAAAAACATGGTACTATTGTTATCAAAGAAACACACACACAATTGTCACATTTTATATTTACTACAAATTAATAAATAATTAATTTTCAAGTATTTTGAAATTAGTTTCTAAATGATAAAGCTATGATTATAGGTATATAAATATAATAATATTGATATTTATATAGCCAAGCTTTCGCAAACATTCAATATAAATCCTAAAAATTTAATTAGAAAACGGAGGTAGATTTTCCATTAAAGTCTACCTATTGAATTAGCTGTGAAGGAAAGGTTTATTTTTCTACGGATTGATCATTGGTTGATTGGAAAAAAAGTAGGAATTTTCCAATAACAAGGGACCGCCTCGGTCGGACTATATTTGACTAGTGGTTATATATTGTTACCGCTACGGCTGGCTGTGTATTTAATCTGAAATTCTCTTTTATACAAAAGTAATAATGTGGTAGATAAAGTCAATATTAATTATTTTGTATTGTATTGTCGTAGATATATATTTAGGATATCGAAAAAGTACCGTTGAAGTTGTGAGAGTAAAATTAACTTTTAATGAGGGTAGTTTTGTTTTTAATAAGCGTTACGCGATAGGTATAATAAATTTATAAAAATCTTCCGAATAAAATTGTGTACACTTAATAAATATCGGAAAGCATCTGTTTATCTTATTATACATAAAAATATATTACATATATATATTTTTTGAATTATTCATATTCTTATACTAAAACGTGCTTGAAACTTTTTTAGATTACGTAAACTTATTCGTTACTTGGAATTTGTGTGCACGTGTTTCGACGTCTAAATCCGTGCACAGATATATTCATATTAATGTGAATCATATTTCAGTTATCGCAATTTGCGGATATAGATAGATAGATAGGTAGAATAGGTAGGTAGATACTTAAAAAATATGAATCCAACCAGAATCACTTAATGACTTACTTCAGCCGTGTGGTCTACAGCACGCTCGTTTTATTGCTTCATCAGAAAACCTGTTCATTAATATATTATGCTTTGTCAAGTTCACAATACAACGCACGGTAAAGTAAATATAAAAGCAGGAGAAACTGCGCGGGTCAATAAGTATAACGCGTTTCTTTAACCATGTGTATGTATACAACCTCAAACTCGTATGAAGGTTTTTCATCAATATGCGGATTGTATTAACAATGGGATCAGTGAAGATAATTGGGATGCTAATTCAAAAAGTAATTTCCATTTTCATATCTGAGCTGGGTAAAAACTACGATAGACTAACTTTGAACTGCAATAACTCGTATTTTTTCAACAGCTCTCTTCCTATCTAGGGTTTAATTTTAAAGAAAGTGGAGATGAACTTTTACACTTTACTCTAAGAACTAAAAAATATCACTAAACTAAAACGACGTTTATCTATAATGCTTAAGATATTTTGGAGAGGATTTTTAAGAGTCGAACATATAAAAATCCAGTTCAAAATAGTTGTTCCTTTAATTGCATTCTTTACTTACGTTTTGGTGGTCTTAATGTGTTACAGCATAAAATGGAGTATTGTTTTAATGTGTTATTATCAAAACAGTGACGATGTATGCGATGTCGGTCAGGCTTAACCAACTTTAAAAAGATAAAATGTTTTATAACTTCATAGTTACTTTGAAGCTGGCAATCTGTATTTTTTTTATAACCGTGGAGTAAGAAACAGTCAACCAGCCCTAAAAACTTAATGAATGTCAATAATGTCTCGTGTACCCCTGGGTTAAGTTTCTCGATGATTGACGGAAACGGTCAAAGTCAATCGCGCAAAAGTGCATATTCCGTTAAATCACTATCGCACCCAACTCTAAAAATAAATATAAATCTATTATATGAGTACATTGGTTTTATTGTCACAAAAACAATTAAAGTAAATTGAAATTCTCTTATAGTTGTAAATTCACATACACATTTCATTTTATTCGGTTGTCAAAATTGAAAGTCGTGGGTAAAACGAAACAGTTTTAGGTTTAATTTATAGAGATCCTAGCGGTCCCTTCCACCGGCTTCGCACAGGTGGAATAGTGATACTAAATATAAAATAAATATTTGCAATGTAAGCGCAAAAAATGTGTTTATTTAGGACATTATATTAGAAACCTCTAAAACTATCAGTGTTCCTCTGTTATATTATGCATGTATTATATAACTCTATTTACTAAAGAAAACCGAATCAAAATCCGTTGCGTAGTTGTAAAAATCTAAGCATACACTGAGACAGACAGACAGCGGGAAGCGACTTTGTTTTATACTATGTAATGATAAATAAACAAACTGGTTTGTATTTAGTTATTTTTTAAAAAGGTTACCTACCTACCATTGTTGCCAACTCTCAAATATTTATCCCCCTAAATCCCCCAATCAAAAACCCCCTAAAATCCCTACAATTACTTGGGAATCCCCCTATTTTTTATTATTTATAAAATAAATAATTAAATATTTTTAAATAAATAATACAGTAAAAATAATTAATAAACAATATAAATATCATTAAACAAATAATAGTATATTTTTGACAATGCTCTTTTTTTCTAACATTAGACATTTTAACGAATTACTTACTGGTAAAAGTACGAATTAAACAAGCAAATAACTAATAATAATCGACGTATTTGTAGTAAACATAAACGCAGTTGAACTTCGCGTTTTATTTAACTCAGCTTTTTTAGTAACAAGCAAACGCACTAGATGTCGCTAAGGCGGTATGCATAAAAATGAATATGATTCGCTACTCGCTAGATTGGATTATCCCAGGGCCTATTCTATTACACCTTTATTTTGCTTATTTTGAAATAAAAAATAAAAAAATATTTCAAGTTATAAAAATCCCCAAAAATACCCCTACAAATATGACACCCCTAAAAAACCCCATCCCACTTTTTTCCCCAAAATTTGGGGGTAAAACCCCTAAGATGACATCACTGCTACCTACCTAACTATGTAAGAATGAAATTTCAAATTTTTTTGGTGCTCAAAACAAAAAAAAAAAATCAGGTAAAATATAGTAGTTTTAAGTTAATATTTTTAAGTTTTCTTTTTATAAAATTAATTATTTAGTGTTTGGTTTGATATATAATATTAATCAAAAATTTGCTTAGTACTACGAATATATTGTGCTGTACTACTCCGATTACAAATAAATATATAAGTACAAATATCTCCCAGATAATATATAACCTGCGACCGTCGAAGGTAATGTAAGCTAATTATTGTCTACACCTACAACAATAGATAAATTGAACTGCCGCTCAATTAGCGGCTTATAGAAAGTCGATAATTGCGTGCGCCAAGAAGATTAACAGTTGTACAAATACGATTTAAATTAATAACATTATAAAAAAAAATCAACCTAATTTTAACGAACCAACAATTAAAACTGTCTAGCGAGCAACAATTTTAACTGTTACGTGCATGTCGACAAATTAAAACTAACTGCATATGTAATTTTACCGTGTTGTAAATACGGTAGTACGTACGTGTTGCCTAAATAAAGACTAGGAACGAATTGTCCCAAATAAAATATACGAAAAACATGTTATTTGTACAAACGATACGCGATCGTTTTATTAAATTAGTACTGATTTTTGTATTTCCTCTATAAGACTAGTGAAACAGAACTAGATTTTTATTTTGCGTTCGGTGACCTATTTTATGAAAGTGTACTCGTAGGCTATAGAACGTCGCGTTAGGATACATGAAGATAAGTGTTAATCATAAATATCAATTAATCTGAGGAATATCAGTATTTAATTAAGGACCTATGGAAAACTAAAAAGAAACTACGATACTATGAAATTATAATATCCTTATTACTTGCTATGTTTCATCCAGGATGCCCGGGTAGGCATTCCTAGACCGTATGTCGGCTTCAGCACTTGGGGATGCAATACCGACCAAAACCCCTGCGGGGAGCCTTCAGCCGCATTAATTGGAGGATCCTGGATCTGCAGGCAACAGGATCCCTCCAGCGACAAGCTGGTCTCGGCGAAAAGACCAGACTTCTTCTCCATGGGAACTGTCCGACTCACCTCTGAACAATCCCGACGACGCCATGTCTAGCAAGACCGGGTTCCCATCCCGGCCCGACACGCGCACAGGGGCGTTACTGGAAGCGCATTAAGTAGCGCCTCCTACGCACCCCCGTCCGTCGCCTGCGGAAGGAGGCCTCGTCGGCGGCCCCATCTCTCATCCGCTCGTCATTCTCCTTCTGGGACATTACTGTCTCGCAGAAGGAGACCATCGCCTTCCAGGACTCGTCACCGAGCATCGCGGTGATAACGCTCGGCAGTGACAAGTCCCCTCCGAGGACTGTCGTCAGATCGCAATCGTGACATCCAGTCGTCGGCTCCCATTGGGCCGTCCGACACAAGTATTTACCAAAGCAGCCGTGCCCAGTGAGAACTTGCGTCAGACGGAAGGTGAGAGGCTTGCGCTTACGGCACATCCACCGCTCTAGGATCGGGCGCAACGCTGCCGCTAGGCGTGTTCCATACTGCTGCTCCGCCAGGTCCTCCCCCCACCTCCGCATTAGCGCTTCTTGCCCCCATCCAGCGTATCCGTAGGATTCCGTCCAACGTGGGGTTCTCACCGAGAGTCCTCCTACCCGAGACGAATGAGTAGGTCTCGGCAAGGACCTCCGCCACGAGCTCTCACGGGGGGTGCCGGCTAAAGCAGTAGCTGCAGCCCACGATACCGTACGGTACCCCCGGATCACCCTCATCGCGATGATCCTCTGCGCCGATCGCAGTGCGGCCTTATTCATCGCATTGAGGTGATCCGCCCAAACCGGGGCACCGTACGTCGCCATACTCCGGCAGACTCCGGAATATAGCTGCCTGCAGGCGGCGCTGGGTCCTCCGAGGTTCGGGAGGAGTCTGCCCAGTGCACTCGCCACCTTCACAAACTTCGGTCCCACCACAGCGAAGTGTGGGCCGAAGGTCCACCCTCCGTCAAGGATGAGCCCCAGATATTTCATTTGGGGGCTCATCCCCCCTCCCCTTTCCGATCTGCAGGGTAGCCCTCGGTGGGGGTCCCTTGCGTCCTGTCCCGCGGAAGAGGAGGGCTTCGGTCTTGTCAATAGTGACACGAAGCCCCAAACTCTTTATGCGGCTGAACACGAGGTCGAGTCCGATCTCAGTCAGCCGCGCCGCCTCCTTGTAGTCTCGTCCCCGGGAGTAAACGAGGGTGTCATCCGCGTAACAGATGACACCCATCCCGGGGAGGAGACTGCCTCGCAGGACCCAGTCGTACCCGATGGATAGGATCGGTCCCAGCACCGATCATGACCCCGACCGATTTTCGAGGTCTACTTTGCGATCAGAGTGGTACGCCTCCAGCAGCCTCCCCAGATACGGGGGCACTCTGAAGAATTTCAGTGCCTCCCCCCAAACCCGAAACCCAAATTGAGATTCTGAGAGTCCGGGTCCCGAGCCCTCCTCCAGGTGCTGAACGAGCCGGGAAGCCACTATTCTCTTAAAGCTCAAAACTTTCTTTTATTCTTGTTTTTACTTTTTTTCTCCATTCGATTGCGATTACAATTATAATTAAGAAAAAGGGATAAATAACCTTGAATGTAAATTAACTCTAATCATATTTATGACAAGTGTCGAAAAAAAAAGGATACAAGGCAGTATTTCGTGTAAGACATAAGGTTTCCGCTATTGATATTAGGTTTTAACGCATCGTTTTCGGTATATATTATAATCAGCAATAAGCCCAGCTACCGTAAATTACAATTATTTGGTCCTTTGAGCAGGATTTTCGCAATGATACCATTTTCCTGCTGAAATATACAAAACTAGAAGTTTTGAGCGAGAGTATTGTATTCGTAAACAATATTTAGTATTCAGTATATCGTTAGGTAGGAGACGTGGCGGTATATCTTTGCCTCGTTCGTTATTTTTTGTTTCCCTTCTCGAGACAAAATCTCACATTTCCTCAGACTTAATTGCTCGTTCTAAATACCCGGATCGTCGTAGCCGAGATTCGTGTTTTTGTTATGTAACACTAACTTTATCTCGATGCTTTGTATTAGATTCGGCTAAAAATATTCTGTATATTTCTCTTCAAGGAAATTTACGACGAGAAAAATGTCTTTCTGTTCTAAATGATACTTATTAAATACTACATTTTTTGTGTTTATAGTTTGACGTTTATATTAATTCAGTATTCTATGTATTTTTATTCAATAATATTTTATAATCTGTAAAAATGTACTATAGAAATTTCTAGATCTCTGTTAATAAAACTGGAAAATACTCCAAGAAAATTTTACTTATTTCAAAGGCCCCACAACATTACAATTTTTTGTTATAATAGTTGTCATTTACTTAATAACTTGAAATATTATGAATCTTACAGGAGTTACAATTATATAAACACAAACACACAATGCACAGACACATATACATACGTATAAATACACTTAGGTATATACGTACCAATTTTGAGATTGACATCTTTTTAAGATTCTTTCGTCGATGTCAAAGCTACTTTTATCTACTTATAACTTGCAGCAAAATATAACTTTATAAATATACAGAAACTAGCTGACACCGCAAACGTTGTTTTGCCATATATTTTATTAACATTCTCATTCCTCTGATGATCTTATTGCTATACTTTTGTCTCAAATTTTTATTAAACCATATATTACGAGTATACCGATATATCATAATTGGTTCTCAAGTAAAGGTATCAGGAAAATTACTTGTATGATAAGTACAACTTTTTGAATCTTTAAATAAGTAAATAGCTATTTAAATACTAATTTTGGAAGTTAAAATAGAAAAGTTAACATACAGGGTGTGGCGTAAATAGTGGTCCACCGTTAAGGATTCGATAAACCAGGTAATTTACTATAACATATTACAATTTTATTCATTTTTACCCAAAGGTTCCGGAAATATTTTTATTTTTAATTTTTTTACGATATTTGTACCCCTTGTTACAAATTTGGTTGTAGTTTTAACAAATACCATTATTTTTTCATTTTGATTACTGTTAATTACTGTTGAACACTAGAGCTATCGTTAAATAACACGTTTTTAATGTAAATTTAAGGCTTTTGAAGAAAAAAATTGGTTTTACTCTACTTTAAACCCAAATTTTTAACATATCATGCTAATTCAAGAGCGATTTTTGTAAAAAAAATGTACTAAGCTGTCAGTGCCCATTCATTTAAAAATATGCCTACTAAATACCAATTTCAAAATGGTATCACAATAGCAGATCCCTTTGTTTAACAGAAAGATATCCAATTTTAATTGAAGAAAGGAAGATTTTCATTAAAATACATTTTAAAATTTAGTTGCGTTAATACTTATGATTTTTGTAAAAAAAGTAACTACACTGTCAGTGCCTATTCATTTTAAAATATTCCTACTAAACACAGATTTTAAAACGATTTGCCATCCCATTAATAAAAAAAATTATTGCAATTTTAATTGAAAAAGACTTAAAATAAAAATAAAAAATTACTACTGTTACAGAGTGATCTTGGCCTAACTTGTAAATTAGAACAAGGCATTAAAAAATAATTGTGTTTGCTCACAAACGAAAAAAAAAACCGACTTCAATTACATCGACGAGTAATACAACGTAGATCGACGAAAAAATAGTCAAGTAACTATGCGTTATGCAAAGATTACTCAAAAAGTAGTTATCAGATTTTAATAAAATTTATATGTGACCACATGATAAACATCAGCTTTCGATTAAATTAAAAAATATCAAAATCGGTACACCCAGTAAAAAGTTATTGCGGATTTTCGAAAGTTTCCCTCGATTTCTCTAGGATCCCATCATCAAATCCTGGTTTCCTTATCATGGTACCAAACTAAGGATATCCCCTTTCCAACAAAAAAAGAATTATCAAAATCCGTACATCCAGTAAAAATTTATGTGGTATAA
Source organism: Melitaea cinxia (assembly GCF_905220565.1). NCBI lineage: Eukaryota > Metazoa > Arthropoda > Insecta > Lepidoptera > Nymphalidae > Melitaea > Melitaea cinxia. The sequence goes on from NC_059419.1 coordinate 6,288,740, forward strand.
TACAACGTAGGTCGACGAAAAAAGCGTCAAGTAAAAACGCATTATTAGATATAACTAGAAAAGTAGTCGTTAGATCTCAAATAAATTTAAATGGGACCAATTGGCACACAAAACCTTTCGATTAAAACAAAATTTGTCGAAATCGGTCTACCCGGTCAAAAGTTCTGATGTAACATACATTAAAAAAAAAAAAAAAAATACAGTCGAATTGAGAACCTCCTCCTTTTTTGGAAGTCGGTTAAAAACAAGTCATACTGTCATCGTTTATTATTATTCTTTGACATGATTACAAACACTGTATATTCGACGTTGCAGAGCATGTATAGCTGCGAATGGGGGCCATTTCGAGCATTTAGTGTAATTTTTAGAGTGTTTGTAATCATGTCAAAGAATAATAATCAACGATGACAGCATGACTTATTATTTTTTAATGCCTTGTTCTAATTTACAAGTTAGGCCAAGATCACTCTGTAACAGTAGTAATTTTTTATTTTTATTTTAAGTCTTTTTCAATTAAAATTGCAATAATTTTTTTTATTAATGGGATGGCAAATCGTTTTAAAATCTGTGTTTAGTAGGAATATTTTAAAATGAATAGGCACTGACAGTGTAGTTACTTTTTTTACAAAAATCATAAGTATTAACGCAACTAAATTTTAAAATGTATTTTAATGAAAATCTTCCTTTCTTCAATTAAAATTGGATATCTTTCTGTTAAACAAAGGGATCTGCTATTGTGATACCATTTTGAAATTGGTATTTAGTAGGCATATTTTTAAATGAATGGGCACTGACAGCTTAGTACATTTTTTTTACAAAAATCGCTCTTGAATTAGCATGATATGTTAAAAATTTGGGTTTAAAGTAGAGTAAAACCAATTTTTTTCTTCAAAAGCCTTAAATTTACATTACAAAACGTGTTATTTAACGATAGCTCTAGTGTTCAACAGTAATTAACAGTAATCAAAATGAAAAAATAATGGTATTTGTTAAAACTACAACCAAATTTGTAACAAGGGGTACAAATATCGTAAAAAAATTAAAAATAAAAATATTTCCGGAACCTTTGGGTAAAAATGAATAAAATTGTAATATGTTATAGTAAATTACCTGGTTTATCGAATCCTTAACGGTGGACCACTATTTACGCCACACCCTGTATAAATACATACTTGTGTATGATCAATATTTATCAATAAATCGTCTATAAAGTTGCAAACTTCGTTATTACTTTAAGGAAGGCGTTGTCCAATAACTTGGTGTCTGTGCTGTCAAAGCCATAGCTCGAATTCTAACGATTTCATCTTTGCTATGTTAAGAGTCGTTAGGTATATTTGTCTCAGAATTATTTTAATAGGATTTTATTTCTTTTTGAGCTATATAGGTATGTTGGCGGTTGAATTATTCAAATCTGTATTCAAAACAGTATTTGTAACATAAAATAGATACAGCAATTTAAGAAATTTGAGTTATATGTCATGTTCGCTTACGAGGTAATCTGTTAATGTACCATCAATTTTAATATATAAAATCTTTTTTCTTTTCCGTGTTTTAACTGGCAAACTTTCTGACACAACAAAATTAAAATGGCCGTCTTGTAATTCTAATATATCAACTGATTTCTTTTAAAATTTAGTTATTTAACCTATATTCTCTAATATAACTAAATAATATACAGAACTCTGACGAGTTGTTGAGTAGATGTTCGTTAAATAATTGGTTCGGCAAATATTTCTATGCAAATATTTATTGATTTACTGTAACGCTCTCGCTCAAGCAAATACCCTATGAATATGTAACTACTCTATTTATTTAACGTGATTAATATAAAATCAATTATTCTACGGTAATTGGCTGAAGCGTTTTTAAGGTATTCAGTAATAAAATGTACATTTATATACCTGTAACATTTATTAGGGCAGGGTATACCCTGATATAGTAAAAAAAATTTTGCTCAAAATTTGGAGCAGCCATTGTAGCACACACACACACACAGACTGAAAAAACACGTACATTTTACAGACTATCACAACTACATCATACTGGTTTCAAGTATTGTTATGTTCCTGTAGTAGTATGGTAGCCACAGATTCAGGAAGAATCAATTCTAGAGTCAGCAATACGCCTGTAATGCTCCTGGTATTGCAGGCTAGGCTACGGTATCTGTGTACCATATCAGGCGGACCCACGGCGGACCGTACGTTTGTTTGCCACCTTTGTAGTATAAGGAGTAAAAATAAAACGTGCATTAAACATTACTATATGTTCAGAACATGTGTTGTGTTATCCCTAAAAGTAACAAAGGAATGTTAGTAATAGTCGTAATGAAAGACGCGTGTAAGAATTTAAAATAGATATTCGTGAAAACATTAAAGATTCTTCACCCTTTGTTTGATCTTTAAAATACAAAAGCTTCCAATCCCAAGAATATATAATCCCAAGAACCTACCTACGCATCTAACGATATGCTAATTCTACTTGGACATTTGAAAGTCATAGACAGGTGCGGGTTGAACGAACAATAGATTTGAGTTTTCATGTAATACATAACATTAATTATGTAATGCTTCGTTTGAAGACAATAATAGTACAATGAAAGAAAATCATATCTTTTACAATATTATAGTTGAAGAGTTTGTTGATCGTAAAAGTTACTACTTCTTTGCTAATTTGTTTTTATTTTATTTATTTGTATAGCATTGTAGCCAAGTTATTGATTTCTCTACAAGTTATATTAAAAAGTCAATAAATAGGTTACAAAACTTGGCGCTATAACTCCTAGTAGTGGAGCACTATCTAAAACTGAATCTGAAAGGTATAGAACCTCATTACGGTTGTTGTATTGTGTACTGTATAGTTTATCCGAGTAGTGTGAATAGTAAAATAATGTATTATTACTATAAATGCAGAAGGAACTGTATCTGTTGTTAATTTTTGGTTTTCCGGGCTAATTTACTGAAAATATTATAATAAAATTCATGTTGGGACTAGGATCGTAATATGAGCGTATCAGCATAATTTCCCCATGACCAAAACGCTTAAAAATCAATTACGAAGCATAATTCGATATTCGAAGGGGTGGATTTCGATGATCATTAAATATTTAAAAAAAGTTAGAATTAAATGTTGAATATTTAAAGAAAATTTGTTTTTGAATGATTAACCGTTTATTTTTGAGAAGAACTTAAATCCCCGAGCAGCAGCTCGCGTCGTTATAATTAGAGTTGGTATCTTTGTTTGCTTGAAATCAACGTAAGAAGGCGGAAAATCGTACTCCTTGTTAAAACAGAAAACTGAATAATACTGTTCAGTTGTACCGTTGTAGATTATTCTTTGAAGCTACAGTCAACCGTATGACGCGATACCCGTACAACGTAAAAGAAGCTTGAATTAAAAATTCTCTTACTAAGACGTTATTAAGCAGAATGTGTTTTTATAAATACCCTTTTTTATTGGCCAGTGCATAACAAATATGCTTTTGCTATTTAAGTACCACGATATCTTCACGTGTTTATCTGTGTAAAGAGTCATTCAGCTAATTCAGTTTGTTTTTGCATAAAAATATTTTTTGACGCTTGATTTGGTTGTCGTAGTACTTTAGTACATTTCTTGTAGTCCTTTGGGCAGTACGTTTACGTATTCTGGTATTATAGCCATCAGTTCTTTTTCCATACTTATTGTTAATTTTTGGTAAATGGTATTTATGGTTTGTATCAAGTTGAAGTCAGCCTTTAAGTCTAATTTTTTATTTAACAGGTTTGAATTATTAATTTGGGTTAGAATAAAAATTTAACTTTATGATGTATATTCATAATATTACAATACCCAAACAGCCGATCATAGTTGTGCTTATAATTAGTACGTATGCGTTTAGGTACAACTGTTTTTAGTAATCTTAATTGCCAATTGTAAATATTTTCCAAGTTTGATTTGCAGGATCTGCCGTAATCAATAATACCATCACCGATGACCGAGTCAGCCAAGGTCACGTATAGGAGTCGCTATAGAAGTTGAAACGGAATTATGATTGAGATCCTTTGCTGATTAAGCTCTGAACAAAAATATGTTAATACGTACGATTTTTGCAATGACACAAATCTACTTACGATTGTATTTTTATAACACTTTAAAAGTATTATACTTTAAAAATACAACTTACAAACCTAACAAAGTGCAAAGGTGGTCTTATCACTGATAGATTTCTTGCAGACAACAGATGTCTATAAAGAAAACTTTAGCTTGCATGTAAATTTAATATGAAAAGTAGTAATTGCTACAATGTGTATAAGCCACATATATCAAATGAAGTACGTATAAACTAAATACTTACAAAAATTAATAAATAAATCTCATATAAATCTTATTTTGCATATGTACTATAAACGTACGCAGTAGTACAATGCTTTGTAAAGGAAACAATGATGCCAAAACAATTCATAAACGTATTTGCCATTTCTCATATATTGTGTATGAAAACTCATAGTTACGACGAAGGTTCCTTCGAAGTTTCGTATCACGAAGGTCAAACGTTCAAGAGCAATTATCGGCTGTTTCAAGAACAATTTTAGTTTTCGTCTGAATTTGTACGGAGTATTTGTAAACGGAGGCGCGTTTTGTTTGAGTCTACAGTGACTTATTTAAGCGTGGATTGTATAACGTGGAAAATGCTGGATAGAATATTTTTATCTTTTCTTATGTTATTTTTTAAAAATATCTTTCTTGAATTTTTTTTTGCTGTATAATTTGTAATGATAGGGATATAAGACTTATCTTGTTAGTTTCTGAATTACTTCGAAAGTTTTCTGATATTTTTTTTTAATTACAATTTGCTTGTATAAATTTTTCAGTTTTTATCACTAGCCCACTGAACTGATTTTAATGCACTTTATTTTATTTTTATAAAAATCTTGTGACTTCCTATATACCTATCTTGTATTGTTTTTATTACTTATTTACATTGATTTTTAGCAATCTGATCAAAAGATACAAATCTCTTGTCAAAATATAAAACACCAGATACTAATTTAATAATATATGATAAACATTTGATCAATTTTCTTCTATCAAATGATTATCATAAAATTTATCTGATTCGAATATACAATGTCCAAATGATAAACAATAAACTGAATATCTTTGAAAATGTTGTTCGAAAATATTTTTAGCTAAAGCGTTCTGTATATCTCTATAATTAATCATTAAAGCCAAGAAAATCTGGTAGATGGCGCACATAAATCTTAATTAAAAATCACGGATTCAAAATGTAGGTAGTGTCACGGAATTTTTAAGTGCTTACTTAAAACTGCTATTCGAAGTGCAATTAGTAGAAGAGATGCTTTTCCAACAAGATGTTATTTATGAGTTATTGCCGTACACTGGTTATTATATGTTAATGAATAATATATAACCTAGATTTTGCTTATGTTTGGTTTCATACCTACATATGTAGTTTCCAAAAATTCAATATTTACCTTGAGTCTTGTTTCAGCGGTAAATTAGAACGTTGTTGATTGCCGATAGTATTTCATGCCAATACGTAACAAATTTATCCGTTTTATTATCTACATACACAATAATATACGAGTGTACTTCAATGGTTTTGAATCGTACAATTTGTGTTTCATTTGATGTGTAAATTGAAGTTGAAATGCGGTAAAGGATATTGGTAATACGAATTATCGCTCTTATATCGAGGGCGTTTGTCGTTTTTATCAGAGTTAAAACATTGCAAAAAAAACTAAATTTCAGATTAATGTGTATTCGATCTATTTACTAACGACTTTATATACTAGCTACCCGCCCCGGCTTCGCACAGTTGCAAAAACTATCAGTGTTCCTCTACTATATTATACATGTATTATATATACATAATATAAATCTTTAATGAATTTTGATGCGGTTTTCTTTAGTAAATGGAGTGATTCCTCTCGTAGTTTTAAAGATCTCAGCATACAAGATAGCGGGAAGCGACTTTGTTTTATACTATATAATGATTTAGAATCGCCAGATTCTTTATGATACTAAATTACTTTTATAGTTTTTATCTCGTATATCTAGAGGTATGAAAGAAAAGTAGATTAAAAGAAAAGTTAATATAGTACCTATATACTAACGGTATTGTGATTAAACATTTCTTTATTTTTAACCGACTTCCAAAAAAGGAGGAGGTTCTCAATTCGACTGTATTTTTTTTTTTTTTATGTATGTTACATCAGAACTTTTGACCGGGTAGACCGATTTCGACAAATTTTGTTTTAATCGAAAGGTTTTGTGTGCCAATTGGTCCCATTTAAATTTATTTGAGATCTAACAACTACTTTTCGAGTTATATCTAATAATGCGTTTTTACTTGACGCTTTTTTCGTCGACCTACGTTGTATTATACCACATAACTTTCTACTGGATGTACCGATTTTAATAATTCTTTTTTTGTTGGAAAGGGGATATCCTTAGTTTGGTACCATGATAAGGAAACCAGGATCTGATGATGGGATTCTAGACAAATCGAGGGAAACTCTCGAAAATCCGCAATAACTTTTTACTGGGTGTACCGATTTTGATAATTTTTAATTTAATCGAAAGCTGATGTTTATCATGTGGTTACATATAAATTTTATCGAGATCTGATAACTACTTTTTGAGTAATCTTTGATAACGCGTAGTTGCTTGGCTATTTTTTCGTCGATCTACGTTGTATTACTTGTCGATGTAATTGAAGTCGGTTTTTTTTTCGTTTGCGAGCAAACACAATTATTTTATAACTGTTTAATACATTGGAGCAGTGTTGTGGGTGTGTATGTTTTATATTTGTAAATTTATATTACCTATAGATTTAATGAAGGTTCGAGTGTCAAAAAAGTTTCAGACGTTATCAATGTTCTAATATATAATACGATGAGAGGGAAGATGTCGCCACACTTTATAATTACGTAGATCCTGTCTAAAACGAGGTACAAGCTATACGAGGCTGCTATACTACGGAATATCTGGTGAAGATTGCCTACGTCTCCGCTGACCCACTCCGGCGTAGACGTACGGCGGCAAGGAGAAGACGGTTTGCCCCCCCCCCCCCCCCCCGTCGTAATAGTGGGGTCGCCGGCCGGCCGAATCGGGGGACTTCGGCCGGCCGGACGACACGACCCCACACGTCTGAGGGGTGGCCTTGTTGTGAGCGAGGCCACCCCACCATTGTGCCGGGGCCCAGGGGCTTTGTCCGGGCCTACCGCCGGGGCGAAGTGGCGAATGCTAGCGGGACCCATCTCGCCCCACCCAGGCGGACGACAGCTCACACGTGATGGATTTTTAGTCAGTAGGAGTCTGACATAACCCTCTGGCGCCCCCGCGTTGGAGGGTATCCATTAAGGATTGGTAATAATTTGAAAGGAAATGGTATAATTTAATTGGAAGGAAATGGTATCAGTATGCGTGGCATTGAAAAAAAAGTTGGCGAAATAAACAATTTACACGAAAGATCATGGGTTTTGATCACCCTAGAATGTAAGGCCTAAATGGGTAATTAGGTACTTGGGAGTAAATTTACGTTCACTACTTCGGAGAGCACATAAATCCGTTAGTTCCTGGTTGTTTTCACGAATAACGTATAATGGTAGCTACGCGCGGTAGAAAACTTATTCGCCAAACTGCGGGAGAGTAGCGTAGTTGATATAGAGATTTTTGCAGATTTCTTGATTTCATTTTAAGCTAAAATAAAAGAATCAAATTAGTTGAATTATGATTTGGTTTCATCAAAGAATGTGCATTTAATACTAAACGTTGATCTCTAAAACGTGTACGCTATAATTTTTTTTTATTATTACGAGCGGAGCTAGATCCATTAGGTCGGTTTTGGTCTTTTATTTTCTTTGATTTCGTTTGCGAAAAACTAATTTGGAAGTCCAAAAGTTATACATGTTATTTCGTTATGTTCTCTAAATGTGTTACAACGTATTTTATTTTATAAAGGCTGTTTCACAGTTTGCTTATAAATTTGATCTCGCATATAAGTTACGGATACGTTTATTGACAGGAGCTAAAACAGTCCTTAGGGCCTTGACTAATAAAATACAATTTTTGGATTAATAATTATAAATAAAAAGGTATGTCTAAAAGATAAAATGGAGTTTGATGATGGAAAAGAAAATTATATATATAAATATATATTTGAGGTAATATACACGTCAGATAAGTTTATCAGCGACCGGTGAAACAGGCAAACGTACTTATAATTAAAGTTATTCATTATCACATCACATTCTCGTTATAATTTTAACTCATTTTCGCAAGTCATGATAAAATATTACTCCAACGTAGTGTATGTGATAGACTTATACATAGGAATATATATATGTACAAATACAACTATGCGAAAAAGCGTGGTGTACAAACAAGTTTTGTTCAGCAAATGATAATGTTTTTAACTTCAACCAGTAAGTTATCGTGAATTTTAAACGTTTTAATCTAAGTCCCAGTTTAAACAACATTTAGTGGAATGTTGTGGTTTTTTTTTTATTGTCTCAGTTATTGCGGTCGCTTTTTACTGAAAAATTGTCAGCATTTTTTGGGTAAAACTTCTTATTTTGTTTTTTTTATTTCGTTTTGAGGTTTTTACAAAGTATAATATTGATGGTTTCGATAATTACAAAGCATGTAAGCATTTTTTTTTTATTAGCCACTTTATTGATACAACTAAAAGTTTTGTTTATGGCTGGATGCAAGCATGAAGGCAAATTGAATATTTTTAATTTTGAAATGTAACAATGTATATAAGGCTTCAAATTATAAGTATAAATTCGTATACATACGTATGCAAAGGCGGCCATATCACTTATTACGATCTTATCCCCTTTGTCACCTATTGTCTCACCAATCAAGACCCCTTCCCTCTTTTGCACAACATATTTAATGAACACGCCCTCATACAAAAAAAGTCTATTTCTTCTCGAGAAATAATTTCACAATTTAACTTCTATTTCATAAGCAATAATGTAATATTATATTATACAGTCGATCAATATTATCGTATTCGTAAAAGTAAACACATTAGCATTCTTATGTACATTGTAATACAAGTGGATTTCTTGAAGTTTACCTTGAATTATTCATGAAGGACGCGAAGTTACAAGTAAACTTATCAGTATCTAAGGACAAATAAGTATAGTAGATATATATCTTTATAGAGATAGATATATGTTAACCGAGGTAGCGCTAAGCAAGAAATATTCTGCTTAAAATCTGGAGCAGCCCGACTGGGAATAAATCGACCTTAAAAAAGATCACAGCTAAATAATACTGCTTTCAAGCAGCGTTGTGTTCCTGTGGCGAGTAAAGTGACCAGAGCTCCTGGAGGGGGGGGGGATTGACAGTTAGGGTCGGCAACGCGGTTGCGATGCTTCTGGTGTTGCAGGCGTCTATATACTATGGTAAAAGCTTACCACCAGGCGAGCCGTAAGCTTGTTTTGTAGACTAAGTTAGATATTTAAAAAAAAAAAGATATTTCATACAATAGCTGCACTCCGATATGTCTTTCTAACTTGATGCTAAAGTAGATATTAAAATAATTTTTATCCATTAAGCAGAAGAGTGAAGATCATATCTAGTTCGGATCTCAGACTTATTGTTTTAATTTTGTTCATTGACGCAAAAAAATGATAAAAAAAAATATTTATCTTATGAGTAATGGAATTCAATTTATTTATATCATCATTACAGCCTATACAGTCCACTGCTGGACATAGGCCTCCACAAGTTTACGTCAAAAATAACGTGAACTCATGTGTTTTGCCCATAGTCACCACGCTGGGTAGGCGGGTTGGTGACCGCAGTACTGGCTTTGTCGCACCAAAGACGCTGCTGCCCGTCTTCGGCCTGTGTATTTCAAAGCCAGCAGTTCGATGGTTATCCCGCCATTGGTCGGCTTCTTAAGTTCCAAGTTGGTTGTGGAACCTTGTTATCCTTTAGTCGCCTCTTATGACACCCACGGGAAGAGAGGGGGTGGCTAAATTCTTTAGTGCCTTTTAATAAAACACTTTTTTCGGATTTTATCGCGGTTTATTGTTAACTTTTGATTCCCGACGTTTCGGATACTTTACAGCAACCATGGTCACGGGAGGACTTCTTTAGTGCCGTAGCCACACAGCATATATACAATCCGCAAATAACTTTAATAGTTTATAAGTTGTTAAAATATTACTAACTAAAGAAAAGAATAATAATTTAATAATATTTACGCGATAACTTTATTACGAATGAAGCACAAAAAAAAAATTGCATTTATTTATCTATATTAAAGTTATTTACATAAATTTGATATAACAGTTTATTTAAAATATTATACATATTTGCAATTCACAACTTAAGAACTAAATCAAAATCGATATCAAAAACAACTTTATTCAAATAGGCCTCAAGAGCACTCTCAAAACGTCATATTTATAATATATATAATATTCACATATAGTTTATTATTATTACTATATAGTTTTACTAAATAGCTACATTCTATAAAAACTTTCGTTGCAAATATTATTTATTTGATAAATCGCTAAAGATATCATGCAATTTTGATAACGCTTTTGACGCCTGAATACGACGATGAAATTATTTCTGTATATTTAGATTTTTATTTTCAAATAAACGACTAAATTACAATGAAAAATAGCAGTTCAATTTATTGCAATCAACACATGAGACAGGGATGAAACTTGTCGTAAGTTTCCGCGAAGATAGCCTTACAGATCTTCCAGCTTAATTTTATAATTTTTTCATAATTTTTCACATGTTTGATATAGTTGCGTTTTTTGCACTGTCGATTATTTGTAAGTATGTGCAATATAAAAAATCATTATCAATATAAAATGAGATATTTTATGGAGTAGATAAACATAAGTGGAATAAAATGTATATCAAGTTTAAGCTTCAAATAGATAAATGTAGTGATGAATATAAAATGCAAAAAATAATAAACCCAATAGTTGCACTCATAAATCTGTTCATCTCATGTAAAGGCATAAAAATTTGAGTAGTTTAGTGTAATATTACTTTATTCAAATTTAAATTAAACAAAACGACATTTACAATCCGATTCCAAGCTATCGTATCGAAAGCAACTAATTAATTTTTAAATTAATTTTTCTTGTTTTATTCAATTTTTGCTGCGACTGTCAAAATTAAAATACATTTAATGAGCGTTGAATATACAATTTCATTTCGAGATTTCAGTTTTGTAAGTTCTCGTTGGAAATTGTCGAGCGGTTACCGCTTCAATATCGATTTTATTGTCGAAAAAAACGAATGAATATCGTCTTATGTACGTAACTTATATGCTAGCAGTAGATGAAATTTCAGCGTTTTTAAAACGAACTTTCAACAAACTTTCGCCCCCTACAGAAACCTTCTTATATAATTAATTTGAAGACCGCTCTGGAGCGTGTGCAGTGTTGGCGGCGCCTTAACACCGGCGGCCGCGGGTTTGATTCCCGCTCAGAGTGGATATTTGCGTTTTTACAAATATTTATTTCCGGTCCGGTGTATCATATACACCTGATAGCGATTGTAACTCATAGTAGGGAATATTTCTGAATATATCTAATCCTTCGCCTACATGGATGGATCAAAAGCGGCCTTTGATCTGCAGTGGGATGTTACAGGCTGAATCGATCGATCGATAATTGATTTAAGAAGTCTATATTAATTGATTTGAAGATTTTTTAGACTATAGTTGTTATAACTTACATAATATATTTTAGCAAGCAATGTTATAGGTATATTTTGTTCTGTAACGTTAATTTTTGTATCGTGTTGTACCGTTTCTGTGTTGCTTCCTTTGTGTACAAGGCTGTCTATTAGAGATCACTGGCAATGATAAGACCGTTTTCCTCCTTTTTATGTTTCTAACTTTGTTATATATAATGTATGTACTAAAAAGAATACACAAATAAAACAAAACTAAAAGAATTTTCCCGGAGATTACTCTCAACGTATACAAAGTTCGCGCTTTTTATAATGCTAATTTGCATTAGCGCATGAAATTTCGCGATACTTTATATATGCCGATATCTCGTAACATCGTAAATCTGAAGTAGTATAGATTGAGACATTAGAATATTTAACCTGAAAATGTTATTTATTTTAAAATTATCTCTATACTGAAGCTAGTGCAAAGTATTTGTAATTTGGAAATAAAGAAACCCTTAATGCAATCAATCGTACAGTTGGTATCGTATGACTAACATTTAAAACATTTTAATTTACCTTACCAAAATGAACCATGCGTAGCTGTATTTCCATTTGTTTTAGTCCGAATAGGTATTCAATAGGTATAAAAAAGTTGTGACTACCTCATTAAATAATATATTAAGTTTGCTATCTCGTATCATTACCGGTTCTTGCATTAAAAACTGGACGAAATTCAGTCTCGCTAAATAGTTAATGAGATCTCACGAGATTGAGATAGCAGAAATGGTGAAATATATAAGAAATTCCTTTGCAAATTCTTTCAGACGGTATCTTACGTTTTTAGACTTTGTCGGTACGTAATAGAAAATTTGTTAACATAAAACTTATTAAAGAAACTAAGAATTATTTTCAATATCGTATTCAAATCGTATTTCAATATTGTAATAATTAACATTAAATTTTGTTCTGCTTCGTCTTCACAAAATATTGTTATCATAACTATGCAATTTATGTAGTGGAAAATTCATTAGAGACAGCATATGTCTATGGTTAGATTTCTTTTTTTCTTTATTCTTAATATGGAAAAATCCTTGATGGAAAACATCAAATTCTGATTTCAGCATTCAATATTATGAATTTAATAATGTTGGTACCGATGTTAAATTGTTCTATTTAAAAGGATTACACTTTATTGTTTAGGAAGAGAATATTTTAAGTATCCGCTAAAAATAGCGGTTCAATAAACGAAAGTGCCAAAAAAAAATTGACGACTATCGTAAATAAAACTGCACGTGACGCCTAATCACAGAAAATAGTGTTCCTAAAATTTAATTAATAATGGACTAACCAAAAGATTAAAATAAAATAAAACATTGATATTTCATAATTTAATGATCTATAATATCACCTGTATTGGAAGACATAGACAATTTGGCAGAGCCGCCAGTAGTCCGTAGGCGTTAGTGATAAAACTAAATTGTGACCGCTATCTCAGTTGACTGCTCGGGTCAGAATAAAAATTTTGATATTTTTATATTCTCTAATATTGATATTATAACTTGTGAATGTTTAGTCTGTTTTAAATAGATGTTTATATTTTATATTATGATATTTGAATAAAGCTATTTTTGATTTTGATTTTGATTTTTAAAAAATAAAGAAAAGTACTTACTATTTACTCTATAGGACAAAAAGTGATTTTTTTATTTTATAGCAGCAATTCATACTGGCATTCACAATATTTATTTTAAAATATTAGCAATGTCTGGTAATATTATTTTTGTTATTACTGTTTATTATTCGCCAAGAGAAAAGAAAGATTTATTTATTTATTTATTCTTAATTTACACCAAAATATTGAAAAGATTGAGCCTGCTACAAAAAAAAAAAACAAAAAAAAAATGTTACCTTCTTACTGAACATATCTAATGTTATTTATTATAATTATACAAATTAAAATATAGAATTTCCATTTTCAATATTCCGGTAGTAACTAAAGGCTACTTTTATTTTCGAAATTTATTTGTTTTATAACTCTACGTTCAGAACAATAACTTTTTTGTTAAATTTCACGTTGACGAAGTCGCGGACATAGCTAGTCTATTTTCTATTTATATAAATAAAAATAAATGTTGTTAAGCGCATTACTCGAGAATAGCTCAACTAATTCTGCTAATTTTTTTTGCCCATGGAAAATTTAATACAAAAATAATAAAAAAAAAATAATAATAATAATTAAAAAGTCAAAAAAATTTTAGTTCGGTCGCTCAGCCAAATGTCAAGCCTGCCGTAAGGAACTTCGTTCCAAAAATACTATTAACTTTTGATAGAACGAAGTCTGTCCGGGCAGCTAGTTTAAAATAATTATGGTCGAATTTTGACAACTGGGCGACCACTACTTCAAAAAATATTGTCAAATCTCAAGTCGTTATCACAGTAGTTAATATTTTCAGAAGAAAAATCCCCAATAGGGGAACACCGGGCAAGACGGGGTGGTGGGCAAGACGGGGCATCAGGCTTTTCAGGTGATTTAAATTGATCAATCTCATTCGCTCTGCCATCTCGCTACTGGCCGCCACGACAACTCTTAGTCACACGAGTACTAACACGGCGGCTATTCATTTGTTTTAGTTATCGTCGAAAATTAGATTTCGTTTGTTCGTATTAAAATTTCTTATATGTACGTTTCGTAGTGCATGAAACTTGTATTTGGTTAATTTTAAGCGGCACCTCGGTTAATCCTATCTACAGTACATTGCAGTAGCAGGTAATAACTTGTTTTGTTATGAAACATTATTCATTTTTTTTTGTTTGAATATTAATTTTGAAACGAATCAACGGGCAAGATGGGGTATCTGATACCCCATATTGCCTGACACGATTTTGATTATTTATATTTTTTATATATTGTTTTAGCATGGTATATATTTAAAAAAAGTCATATATGTTTATAAAAGAAACTCAGAAAGAGGAAAACGGTCAAGGGAAGCACTGAACAAGGCGATAGAAGTTGTTTTGAAGCGAGAAATGGGGTTGGCTGCAAAATTTTTCTTAGTCCCACAAACTACATTGGAATGAAAGGTAAAAAAGGCTAAAAAAGAATGTAAAGGTACCTTTGGGTACCAGTATTTTCGCAAAAAGAAGAAGAGGATGAGCTTGATGGATTATGTACTAGACATAGAAATCGGTTTTTTTAACTGTAGATACTGTGGCAGCACCTCTTACAACAACAGCAACGAGCACTGCAGTTGTTGTTACAGATCCTGTTACTTCAACAGTTGTGACAACTAGTACAACTGAAATTAACACATATTTAAATTTGAGGCCTTCCCCTAGATTTTCTTATTGGCCTAATTTAGTGCATTAGCCAGCCCAAAGCAACTATTGCCTCTTCCAGTGACCAAGAAGACATTAAAAGTGACGAAAAAACGCGGTAAAACTACTATTTTAACCTCTTCACCCTATAAACAGAAGTTGTTAAGAGTTAAGTTAGAAGAATTTATTAAAAAAAAATGTGACAGAAAAGTTAAAAAAGCAAAACAAGGAAATCAGACAGAGAAAAAAGGAGCGAAAACAGAAAAAGGAAGAGAAACAAAACCTATTTCAAGACTAAAGCCACAAAGAAATATAATTCAAAGAAACGTATTAGACAGTCGTCTTCTGAAAATAGTGATGTTGAAACCGAAAACACTCATTGCCTACATTCTACAGGATTATATTTCGACTCCAAGAAAGGTTGGATTGCTTATTCTTCTTGTGGTAAATGGTTACATTATGGCTGCGCAGGAGTGATGATAATGATGCCGAAGCAACATTCATTTGCGAGTTCTGCACTCCTGAATAGTCGAGAGAATGGCTATACCCCATCTTGCCCATTAGGCCCACCCCATCTTACCCGACCTATCGGGCATGATGGGGTGATATGTCATATTTTACATTTTGTTATATTATTAACAATTCTATGGTGCTGTGTTCCTGATTTAAATTTAATATGTAAGATTGATAACTACAAGCCTGATTAAGAATAAATATGATTATGAAACCATGAACCCCTACGATTTCTGGAGCTTTAAACCTTAACTACCCCATCTTGCCCGGTGTTCCCCTACTCATGTTTTAATAAGAGTATTTGTCGAGATCAAATAATACGAAAAATCTGAAGGATTTCAAGATTTGCCCGGGCTTTAGCCGCTCGACGGCCTTGTAATTTGCAATGAGCTATGACACTTACCCCGAAGGGGATGGGGTGGCTACCCGACTACTTTAGATTAGGGTATGTTCGCACTATTGGTTTTTTGACAACTACCTTCATTATCACTAGTGTACAAGTTCCTTGGACAGGGTAAACAGGATAAATCGAAATGTACGTTAGATATGTGTTTATCCTGGCGACTGCGTTTATGTGCTTGGACATTTTATAGATGTTCTCTATAGGTTATAAAATACAAATTGAATCCCTTCTCACATGTAGCGTTAATAAAACGAACACGGCTAATTTATATTTCTAATATCATATGAAAATGTGCTGTGTGGCTACGGCACTAAAGAATTTAGCCACCCCCTCTCTTCCCGTGGGTGTCGTAAGAGGCGACTAAGGCATAACAAGGTTCCACAACCACCTTGGAACTTAAGAAGCCGACCGATGGCGGGATAACCATCCAACTGCTGGCTTTGAAATACACAGGCCGAAGACGGGCAGCAGCGTCTTCGGTGCGACAAAGCCAGTACTGCGGTCACCAACCCGCCTGCCCAGCGTGGTGACTATGGGCAAAACACATGAGTTCACGTTATTTTTGGCGTAAACTTGTGGAGGCCTATGTCCAGCAGTGGACTGTATAGGCTGTAATGATGAAAAATAAATAAATAATAAAGTAATAATATGAAAATATCGTCTTACAAAGTTAGACAGCTTGACCGATTTTTAAGAAATTTTTTATCTCTGAAAATAGTAGAGGTCGTACACTATTTTTTATACTCCTAGGTGATAACGGTATCCCTATCCTCATACATATATGGCTGATAAACGTTTGCCAGGTCGGCTGTTATTTTTATAAAAGTTTACGTTGATTTATAAAGTTGCGATCGATTTTTATACATATTTATTTTTATGTGTTGTCAAAAGCATAATAAATATTTTTATTTATATGCAATTTATTTTTTATTTGTTCCATAGTTGTTATATCAACAAATTTGAATACACAATAAAAAAAAATAATTGTATAATTATTATGACCAGAATTTTTTTGTGTATTATCTTCAAACTCACAAATCCATAGTGGAGGCTCATACTATAGATAATATAAGTTATGGTTTTCAAAAAACATGATGTTCGTGCTAAAGGCAAGCTTGAACTGAGGTAGGGCACAGCAGGAAATATCCTGCTCAAAACCTGGAGTAGCCCGAAAGGGTAAGTACCTCGACCTTACGGAAAGTAACAGCTAAATAATACTGATTTCAAGCAGTGTTGTGTTGCTGTGGTGAGTAAGTAGACCAGAGCCCCTGTGGACGATTGGGTGTAGGGTTGACAACGTGCTTGCAAAGCTTCATAGTTATTATATTTTATTTGTGGAATGTGTTCGAAACTTTTTGTGTCTATTACGTATATATTAAATATTCTTACTTTTATTGACGAATTAGATATATCCGACTGATGGACACTGGATAGTATACCTCGTTGTTTGTGGAAACTTGGAACTTTCTTTGGGATATTTTATCCGAAAACCGCTTCTGAGTGCTCTGTTACCGACTAGTTTTGCATTTTATACTTTTAAAAATTCAAGTTTTCATCAAGAAAATGCTAATATCGCATTTGAATGCTTTTAAAATATCAATACTGTTTCGTATTATTTTAATTCAATGTATTTCGGTTATAACGTGAAATAAATGTTTGATATATCAATTGTATTTTAATATAAATAAATACTCCAACAAAAATAACGTAAGATGAACTTATTGGTATGAAGTCTGCGGTTTTACCTTTTATCAGGGTAGGTAAATAATCCTACCGAAAGTTTTGAGCTGTAGAGGTAGACTGGAGTTTTCATCCTTGTAAAGGTTGATTATACTCAAAAGGTTCTCGTATATGAAACGGAAATATCATTGGTTCAATTGGAGCCCCTTGCTTCAGTAGGAGGGAGAATTAAGGATACGGAAAAGAGATTGCTTCCGTTTCTCCACACATAGTACGAAACGTAGCTATAGGTAGTTGCTTCATGCTGGTTTCCTGTGTAAGTGTAGACTAACGCAGCCTTGCTAAACGATAATTATAAAATGAACATTCAACCACCTATACTTCGGCTCTACTGCTATAAAGTTATATATTTTAGAAACAAAAATTACTGTGAGATACTTAAGATGGCGTATATCCAGTAAAAAGTTGATTAAATAAAAAACGAAATTAGGAACTACCTAAGGATTTTTACAGATAACATTAAATAGAATTGTATCGCGTATTGTACTCACAGATAAAATCCGTTGATACAATAAATTATTACATTTTGGTCATTAAACGTTTCTAAATTATCATTAAACATTAATACTATGTTAAACTTCGTTGTGGGTGGCGCTGGACGAGATAGTCAGTAGCGTTGTAGGTCATTTTAATCAGGAACACAAACAGAATGGCCAGTATTAACCAGTTGCTCGTAATCGCTCATTACTATTAATTAAGGCATAAGGAGTTTCATTTTTAAATTCCGGGTAGTAAAAATCTTAGAAAAGTAATATTGCTCTTTACCAATGAGAGAACGTGGGAAACAATTTTGAATGTCCACCCCTCTAATTCCTTAATCCATAGTACCTTTTTTGGTATTTTTGTATTAGTGTGCGTCGCACTTCGGAATAAGTTCGTGAACCGAGGTGATGACTATCCATGAGTTTGATGAGATGTGTGCACTAATGTATGCATTTGTTACGTATATTGCTTTATTTAAGATGGATGTATAGTTTAAAACATATTTTTAAAAGTAAAAAAAAAAAAAATGAAATTGCATTTTCACCTAATCGAATTAATTACTTCTGTGGTTGGCTGTCGATTAAATTATAATTATTTATTTTTTAATTTCGAATATTGTAATATAACACGATATATAGGTTCTAAGTTCTGCTCATCTCCTCTAATAAACCAATTGTTAACTCGTACACTAATAAATGTACTTATTATTTATTAATTAACGGATCAAATAGCTCCGACCATTTCTAGTGATGCGTCAGAAAGGTCGAGTAATTAGCTCGCCTCAAAATCTGTCAGGTCCAAACCTAAATTTAGATAATAGATTACTAATGTTAAATGCAGAATATATTAAATGTGCATTTTTAATTTAATGGTTATTATGGTTATTACAACAGTTATATATAAATGTGGTTTCAGAATTTAAGTGTAAAGACATGTTGAGATTGTGCCATACCATATACCACTTTTACAACTGTTTATTGGAAAAAGTTCGAATAAATAAAATAATTTTTATATTTAGACGTCCATTAAAAATACATGCGAAGCAATATTAACAAATATAATTATAGTTGAGTGTAAAAAGTTATGCATTGTGGTTTTGGTAACAAATTAAATGTAGTAAATTTAGTCTGGATTGAATAAATTGGTAAACCTCGAAATGGATTAAAAATTGATTCGATATTAATGACATATTTGGATGATTCTCTGTAGGCACATAATCATCTGTACAAAAATGTACCTAATTCTTTATTATTAAAAGCAAACATAAATATGTTCCTTTTTAGGAGTTATATAGCATTATAATTTGAGTGTCATTGTATCCTGACCTACCACATTAGTACGAAAACAACTTCCTTTTCTGTACTATTTTCAGAATAACGATGTATTTTATTTTAGACTAGCTGGGCCTGGCGGTTTAACCCGCGACAACTTGAAGACAAATAGCCTTTAGCCTTCCTCGGTAAATGCGCTATCCTACACAAAAATAATTTTTCAATTCGAACGATTAGTTCCTGAGATTAGCGCAACTAAATAAATAAACAAACTTTTCGGCTTTATAATAGTTGTAATAGTAGTATGCGTGACTAAATAAATACCCATACAAACTTTTCGGCTTAATAATAGTTTAGTATATATGTGTAAATTTGCTCGCAGAAATTGTCCTAGTTTATAGAAAAAGTTTGGTTATTTCATATCTATCTAGAACCTACCGGTTTCTCGGGGGTATTACGGGATTCCGCTACCCGAATTATCGAATCCTGATTTAAAAAGTAGCCTATATGTTTATCCACACTTTCCTCTATCTTTTAGCGAAAGTCCCATAAAAATCAGTGCAGTCTTTCCGAAGATTAACTCGTACAAACAGAAATACAGACAGGCAAAAATTTTAAAATCTTTTGTTTGTGTTTTAGTATCGTGTACGTGTACGTGTATATATATGTACTTGAACTTTAAACTTATTTTATATGTATGATCTATAAGAAATAATTTAATTCTTATAGTACGTATATATGCAATGATTATTTTTAAATACAATTAATTAACTAAGTTTTCTTCGCAGTGAGTAATAACTAAGTTGACTTATTCTATTCATTTCATAAAATAGGGGAACCTAACTTGTCTGAGTTTCATGTCGGTAGCGCGAGCGGCGCTGTGCTGTTATTTAATTAATTAACAGAATATCGTTATGGTCAGAGATTGTTTGGTTTGTTTGGACTAACAGTCTCCTGATGATAATTATTCTATTTAATGTTTATCAGTCGACTTTCAGAACTACATATTTTAAGATAATACACCTAATATATTAATGATTTGAAAATTCCGCAATGCTTAAAGACAAAAGTCTTCGAGCAATGCGTCCTGCCTATTTAACTATATACGGTGCCGAGACGTCGACGTCGACACCGACGAAGAGATTTGTCCATATATTTTAAAGTCGCTCAACGTGCAATGGAACGGGCTATCCTTGGGGTCTCTGAAAGATAGGATTAGAAATGAGACTATTCGTGAGACGACGAAAGTAACCGACATAGGATTGAAGTAGGTAGTGTAGTATGAATTTCATTAGAGTAATTTACCAGTAGGTATTTAAGCTATTTATAATATTATTATTTTTGTTTAGGGTCTGGCTGCGACTTCAACCAGTAGATACACATACAAATAATAGTATTTTATTAAAGGTAGGTTAGGTTAGGTAATAGGTAGTAGGTTTACATAAGACGTTTCAAATTGAATCTTTATAAGTTATTTGTTTATTTTTAGTTTTTGAAGTCGGGGTTTTAAACGTAGTTTTTTTTTTAATTATACGCTTACGCTTCAGCCTGTAATATCCCACAACTGGGCATAGGCCTCTTTCCCCATGTAGGAGAAGGATCAGAGCTTATTCCACCACGCTGCTCCAATGCGGGTGGGCGCTGGCGGCTGCGGGTTCGATCCCCGCACATAACAAACATTTGTTTCGGCCATACATCTTTTGCTGTGGTCTGGGTGTTTGTGCAGTCATTGTGGGTCTCCCTACCGTGCCTCGGAGACCACGTTAAGCCGTCGGTCCCGGTTGTTATCATGTACACCTGATAGCGATCGTTACTCATAGAAGGGAATATATCCGCCAACCCGCATTTTTAATTATATGTAGCATTAATGTTTTTTTTTTCTAGTCCTGGTATCTTACAGGGAAAAAATTAGGATTATAACAGGGTATGTACAAATATATATATGTAGAAGCAGAAAACGTATTTACAAGGAATCGTCTATTTACTGACATGTTGATTGAAATTTATGTACGCTTAATTTATAATGAATTCTGTAATATGGATGTGATTTTAGGTGTTCTTTATTATTTTTATTAAAATCTTACAATTTTTTATATTTACAAAAATCGAAATTAATAAAACCTCTGTCAATTAGGAGCAGATGTTTTGGGTTAAGTAACAAATGAATAGTTGGTGATAGAGGCAAGACGAGGACAAATTGGTGCTTAAGATTTACGACAGTCAAATGAAATAATTACGGTTTTAATGTTGCTAATAAACTTATACAATGAGGGTACTTAACTTCCAAAGACTAGTAAGTAGACAAGGTAAGCATCCTCAAATGAAGACAAATTTTGACGAAACGTATGCAAAGGCTTTCTTTGTTCGTAGCTTAGAGTTTAAATAATTTTTGTGCAAAATAATTCGTCACGCGTTTCAAAAGGAAGTGTAATCTTTACAAATTTATATTTTTCTGAAGAAACAATTTGTATTATATATCACGAATTATTTAAAAAAAATTACCTATCAAAAATGTGTATTTAGCTAGCTTAACTTGAGCTTTGGAATAAGTTTTAAATTATTCATCGTTTTTAGAGGAAATGCGGCTAGCATTGCATCTTAAGATTTATTTGAATACTTGGATAACAAGTGTATGGGCGACTGAAGTTGGATTCATATATGCTTCATGAATTTTAATGTTCAATATATTAGGGATGCGCCAATCCGAGACTCTTCTTCAATCCTAACTCGATAACGCAATTCGAATATAAAAATTTTAGACTATGTTTAGTTTGGCGATGATTGTTTTATTTTATTTTTACGATAATATTTGATATTGATGAATTCTTAAATTTAACAAGAAATTTTCGAGAAGTCGTTTTAATTAAAACCTTGTTTTCGTTAAATAATATTTGAAAAAAAAAATAAACAATAATATTTTATTGTATTTTGAAACAATTTATGTGATTATAAATTTAAATAATTACGATGAAAGTATTAAAACTCACTTTTCAATAAAATTAATTTGCATTTAAACATTTTATATTATATTCTATCATTAAGCATGCGCTACGTGATTATCTAGACTGAAATTTTGATTTAGTTTTCTAAGTAATTTACATACTCATATGAAGTTAGTTGGGCGGCGTGCGTTGTGGTTTCGGTGATAGGCGTGCATGACAAATAGTGTTACCACTATTAGATAGCCACTACTGATGGTAAAATCTGCTATAGTCTCTCTTGATCTTTCATTATTTGTCAAAAATTTACAATTGCTATTGTATTAGCAGAAAATATTTTGCTAAAATCTGGTGCAACCTTACAGAAGATTAAACCCAAATAATCCTTATTTTAAGTACTTATTGTTGTATTTCTATGGCGAGGTAGCCAGAGTTACTGTGATATATTGTTACACATGCTTTTGGGCACTCTAGTATTTTAAAAGAGAATCTTAACGCAGCCGAATGTTTTCTTAGCTTGGTGATTTATGAACTGAACGTATAAAAAAGTTCGTATAATTATGAGCGCGACTGCTCTAATTTTAACGATCCCTTTAAGTGTTATTTCAAACATTAACATTTTATTATTGTCCTATCGTAGAAAAAATTACTTCGTATTGGTTTTAATCTCTATTGTTGATGATTTTTTTTGTAAATTGAATGTATACTAATATCATCTAATACGCTTATTACTTTGTTTTAACAAATAAGTATAATAATTAAGTTTATCGACAGTATCTTGCGGTTTCACTCGTATAAAAACATTTATAATTAGTTAGGTACTATTTCGTTACGAGTAGTAGTGAGCTGTTATATATCCTATATTATTTCTTAATAAAGTAGATCTTTAAAGCATCTTTACAAGCGATTTAAGAAACATATATTGAGTGAATGTTGACAAATCAATCAACATTTTGCATATTGATTGATAAATCAATTTAAATTCAATCATGATAAACAATAAAAGGAAAAAAAAGAATCACTACGAGTACTCGTATCTCCGCACAGTTATTTATATATTATTCATATATTCTATTCTCGTCTCGGAGACATATTAACTCAACTCTTGGCTATCATTGAAATTATCCGATGATAATAATCATTCACGCCTCAGTCAGGTTAGTAATTACGTAAACCAAGACGCGCAACCCATTGATTTTTATTAAAAGGATTTTCCATTAAAGGGAATTGATTATGAGTTTTATTGATGTGTTTTTTGAACGATCGCTTAAGACTCTTGTTTTTCTTGTCTTTGAAACTGTCTTTAAATATAGTGGTGTTGTGTTATGATGATGTGATATTGTAAATTGATTTAAATTTTATGTTATATAACTTAGAAGTACGTTTAAATAAAGCAAAGTGTTTCGTTTTTATTTTATTAATTGATATTATTATTTTCCTACACGGGAAATTCTTTCTATGCCCAGTAGTAGGATGCTACAGGCTGAATCAATCAATTAATCAACTGTTATTATCGCGGTTACTCCCTCGAAATGTTTTAAGACTTAAAAACCAATATTATCCCTAAAACGTGACGCTTTGAAGTTATTATAATTTTATAAATTGCTGCTCATGCATTAGTCAACATTTGCAAAAATATTCTAACTTTTATCTACGAAGAACAACTTACAAATATTGAAAATATAAAGATATCGAAGTTAAAAACTAGTATCGAGTTCCAGGCAGTTTTTTGCTTTTCTTTGCGTTTATTTCTAAATATGATAAAACCAATACCTTGCCGTGACTAATATTTCTAAATACTCTACTCCTATAGACCTGATCCATTTTATGCTCAAATGGAATCTCAGATGTCCTAAAGATCCTCCAAAATGTAATTAAGTAAATATTATAAATTCAAATTTTTAGAACAATCACCTACCCGCACAATTCTTTATTGCGTTGAATGGCGCTAAGTATGCTAACATCATCTGACCGTTGAATAGTAATTCCGAATCTCGGGAATATAAAGAGGGGGCACTGGATCCAGGATGTTAATCTTTTGAAATTCTTTACGCTATTTATAAACAGTATTCTTCATATCTGTTGTACCGTTTTACTGTTGTTTGTTGTTTATAGGTTTGCATTTATTACATAAATAACTAACTTCTAATCTAACCTTACCCGACTAGAAAAAAAATCAGGCTCAACCAGATCATGTATCTGGACCGGATCAGGATAGAATGAGGTATGCCAGATCCGGCAAGCTCTATCAGGACCAGGTCTGGTCCAGACCAGGATGGCCTGATGTAAAATATAATCAAGTATAGAGGCGACCAGTAGCTTTTAATGTAAACGTTTTCAAATAAAAATATAACTTTTATATTAAAGGTATATTACGTAATTTGAATCTAATTTACGACTACTGTATATAATATGTAGTTTAAATAATAATTTTAATATTTTATTGTTTATTTTAACAAAATTTAGTCTTTTTTCGGAGTGTGTTTGTAAGTGATACCACCTTCGCACTTTTTAAATAATAAAAACAATGAGTTTACATTGCAATCTAGTTCTCTATATTGAAAATATTATAACATATGCGATAGTTTTAATGGAATTATACGGTATTATTTGTTGTATATACATCTGTGCCTGCTGTCTAAAGATTATAATATCCTTCACAACGCGGTTGCCTGTTAGATATTGCTATATAGTGATAAGATTGCCAAAGTATTGCTATAAAAATCTCTGCGGTTTTATCTGATTGATTTTAGGTTTGTTTCTGTCTGTCATAGCCCGAATTCTAAAGCTTATAATTAATATCACACGTAAGTTATCGGTAACGTTTAAAAAAAGTGTTTTTAATACATCTGTTACCTGCAGATGTAACAATGTTCATGTTCTTATTTTATTTAGCTCCGATCGATTATAATGACATGTAATTGTTAATATCTTTATGCAGGAATGTTATATCTCGCATTGACAGTCAGGGCTTATTGAAATGCTCGCAGCGCACGCGCTTGCATAACGCACACCATAAAAAAACCTTAACCGACATTCCATACAGTTGGCTCATTACTCCTGCGGTTGAAGACTTTTCAATTTTATATTTTTGTTTTGTAATTGATGAAAAATTTGGTATATTTACTGAACAGCTGAAACAGAATGGTTTTATTAGCGTATATGTATGTATCTTTATAAATCTTAGCCGTCGTAGACTAAACAGTACCACCACCCGTCATACCCGTCAGGGTCGAAACAAAGCATAATAGCGCGATCTACTTAGGGTATGTGGTAGGATCCATAGGGTAGTTAGATTTTTGCGACAAACTACATTTTTCTTCTATAAATTTATAATGATAATTATTATAAAACAAAATAGTGTGTTAATTTACTTTTTCTAATTGAAAAGTATAGTTTTCGTTACAATATCTGATTATTGAGTTACATTTAAATGTTATAAATTTTGATTCTATATAGTTTGATATTTCAGAAATATGGATTGAAACAGAAACAACGTAAGTCAAAACGGGTGATTGTCTAGTCATCTAGTGAGTTTTTAATTTCCATAGGGTCTTACATTTGCAGTTTATTTTATTTTGACAATTTTGTAGAATAAAATTGTTGAAGACGATTATATTGTTTTTATATTTTTAGTTACCGTTCACAGTGTCAACACATAGGTACTGTCGATCCCGTAAAGGATGACTATTGTGCGTGCTTTCATAGAATGTTCAAATGAGGTTTCGCTCCATACAGGAAACGAGTTAATTTCTGTGTGGATTTTCTATTTAGGGATCAAATGATTTTTTGGAGCGTTAGCCTTTTTTTTGTCGCCGTCGGGAATATTAGCTAAATGAGGCCTCTTTTGTAAAGGTTTATCTAACATGGGTTGATATTAATTTCTATTTCACTAGGTGATGTTTACTTCAATTTTAGGTGGATTACATGAAGATTTTTTTTAAAATATCATACCATAAATATCGACCGTCGGAGATGCAGGTTCGATCCCCGCTGGAGCGGTCGATTTTTGTTATGTTATTTAAAAAAATGTTTAGAATTCCCTAATGTGTGGGTAACACAAAAATAAATGATAACGATTATATGAATTTGAAAGCATTGCAATCTGCAACTTTTAATACATCATTATTAGATTTATTTTACTTCTAAGGTTTCTATATATATATATATATATATATATATATATATATATATATATATATATATATATATATATATTAAGACATTGTTATACTAATATAAATCAAATAACCAATAGAGACTGATTTGAAAAGAAACTGAATTGAAAGAGTGATTGATGACAAATGGAACGTACTCATTTACTTTTCCTTATTTTCTAAAATATTTATATGCAGTTCTTTTTTTTGAGTTATATTATATCTTCTTTTAAATTATTATTACCAAGTAATACTGAAATTGAAAAACAGTTATTTGTTACTTTGTTTGTGATCATATCATGATTTGATTTAATTTGTCGAACTTCATACGATGTTGATTATTTATTAGTAATTCGTTGTTTTAACATCCATAGGCTCTTAAGTGCCCATGCCTTTTTTTATTTACATTTAATTTTCAAAGCGTTGAGGCGTATTAATTTCAACATTGCATGCTTCAAATTGCGAACTAAAATTTATTTTCTTTAATTCGATGGTGAGTCCAAAACTGACCGTGAGAGATATATATACCTATAATATATATATATATATATATATATATATAACTACATGCTTTATACATTACATGTGTAACTCTACAATATTAATTTACCGCATTGTCGACGGCCACTCTCATTTTTCTAAAACAGCGCCCGCCGCCAGCTTCGCGATTACATCCTCAATAATGCATCATCCTCAATAGTGCATGTGGTGTTAGCCTATAAGTAGTTTTTACATTTGCATACGATTTTTTTTCTCAATATTAAATTTTATGAATTGATATAAACAACCGTTGGTTGACCAAATAAAAAAGAGCAAATTGCTTCATTGTAGCGAAACATATTATCGGATGACATTTGACAACGGACGGTGTAGCGACGCATATGGTCACACACGTTAATTACACGTAAAGACCTTAATTACACCGAGTTGACAATTAACTGGTTACGAATGTTGCTAATTCGAGATGCTTACGGTATCGCGTTGATATATGAGCTCTTTGAACTCTATCAACTCAGATATCAACTAGGTTTTTATTTGAAGACTCGAAAAATAGTGAACGGAAAATTGATATTAATCATTTATGTGTGAGTTTTTTTTTATACCACCGAAACTCACCTAGATATTAAATTCTTAAGTCGATTTAGATATCTTAAAATTATTTCAGATACTAGACGTTGTTAAATTTTTTGTAACGTTGATTTTTTTCTTTTAAATAAATACAATACAAGTACAATACAATTGTGTTATTTCGATTTGTTTAAAATTAACGAGATAATTATCTTATTGGGATATTTTTTTGATATATTTTAGTTTTTATTAGCTGATATTTTACTATTTTCTATAAGTAACGCATTACTATAAGTAAGCTATTAAAGCTTATCACGTTTATCACTATATTAATTGCTTAAAATAAATTATTATTTGTTTCAATTGATAAAATAAATGTATTTTCTGTGAACGCGGCCAAAACGTGGAAAAATATATACTTTCTATTTTAAATCTACTTTAGGTATATCTTTCACTTGTAATGTAAATAATTGTCAAGATTACTTTCTACTAACAATATGTTATACAATATTAATCGGGAAAGTGAAATTATTTCGCTTCTTTGCACTTTCTTTATGTGACATCGATTGAACAATAGAAGTGAATGAAGACCTTTCATTTATTTTATGTAACATTATATAGATATTCAATATTTATTAAGTATTTTTATATTATTATTTATTTCTTGTAATTATTATGTATGTTTTAGTCTTTTAAAATACTAAAATAACCTCTTTAGTGGAGTTGGGACGAAACATCACGCCAGGGTCCCCAGTTCATTATATTCCTAGTTATTATTTCTAGTGGAAGTGTAATGAATTATCGTCAGTTCTTCTTTTACAGTATGTGGATACGCCACATCACCGTACTCACCGTACCACTCTCTAGAGACCGTTCTACGGGCGATAATACTTGGGTATTATTATTGACAACTCTGTACATAGTTTTAAATAGGCGAAGTGAAGATACACTCTCCAGATATGATTCTAGCTCGGCATCATTGTATACGGGTTCACAACAATTCTGTAACAGTATGTGGGTACGCCACACCTCGGATGATCTCGCCATTGTCAAATAGTTTTTTTTTTGAAAGCTTGTATAGAAATCGTAAATACCAACGTTACAGATCAATATATACCTAAATAACTCTTTAAAGTATATATTGCCATTGCATAGAAGTTATAAGGTTATAAACAGTTGAAACGCTGGTTTTAGTGCAAAAACACCTCTTTCAGACAACCTTAAAATCAGATGGAGGGAATGGAAGTAAAGTAGGTGTTATTTGCAAGATTATACATTTTTATATTTCGGATAATATGTAATATATGATCCGCATTGCTGCACTTGCCTTTGTTTTTACTGTTTCACTTATATGTGTTTTATAGCATATAAACCTTTGATGTCCAAGCTTTCTAACAGAAAAAAAATAAATAAAATAGCCCAGGTAGTATATATAAACGCTTTCAAACAACAAAATAGGCGTTTTAAGGTCTAAAAATATTTTGTTTTTATCAGTATATATTTAAAGTTATCTTATATTTTACTGGTACTGTATGTTTGACCTAAACATAAATTCTAGCTTGTCCTAAAAAGGCAGTGAATGATTAAGGCCTCACAGCTCGTTGAGTACTTTTGAAGGTTTCCGTTATTTTATGCATAATCTCAAAGTTGGTCCTGCGCAGTATTAGAAGCCAATAAATTTATAGCTTGGTTTTCAACGCTCTCATTCTGAACTAAATTCGAGCAAGGCTGAAGTTTTCAATACTGAAACCTAGTCGTATAAAATTTATGCTTTTGATACTGAAACTATTCATAATTATTTATGTAGTTTTACTTTAAAATTTAAATTCAATCAAGCACTATCATTATAAAACATTTATCCAACCATTAGGTACTTATGGTTATCCATCATTGAAGTAATTGTTCATACATTAATAATTGTGTTTGCTCGCAAACGAAAAAAAAACCGACTTCAATTACATCGACAAGTAATACAACGTAGATCGACGAAAAAATAGTCAAGCAACTACGCGTTATCAAAGATTACTCAAAAAGTAGTTATCAGATCTCGATGAAATTTATTTGTTACCACATGATAAACATCAGCTTTCGATTAAATTAAAAATTATCAAAATCGGTACACCCAGTAAAAAGTTATTACGGATTTTCGAGAGTTTCCCTCGATTTCTCTGGGATCCCATCATCAGATCCTGGTTTCCTTATCATGGTACAGAACGAGGAATATCCCATTTCTAACAAAAAAAGAATTATCAAAATCGGTACATCCAGTAGAAAGTTATGCGGTATAATACAACGTAGGTCGACGAAAAAAGCGTCAAGTAAAAACGCATTATTAGATATAACTCGAAAAGTAGTTGTTAGATCTCAAATAAATTTAAATGGGACCAATTGGCACACGCCACCTTTCGATTAAAACAAAATTTGTCGAAATCGGTCTAACCGGTCAAAAGTTCTGATGTAACATACATTAAAAAAAAAAAAATACAGTCGAATTGAGAACCTCCTCCTTTTTTGGAAGTCGGTTAAAAAAGGAAAACGGACAGTGTTATTGTACTTTTAAAGTACATGTCATGCGTTATGCCCACTTAAATTATAGGTACGTTACATTGAAAATGATTGATCGTTATGTTTACTAAACTAAAAGGACCAGCTT
Organism: Melitaea cinxia; assembly: GCF_905220565.1. Classification (NCBI taxonomy): domain Eukaryota; kingdom Metazoa; phylum Arthropoda; class Insecta; order Lepidoptera; family Nymphalidae; genus Melitaea; species Melitaea cinxia. Next base: position 6,318,955 of record NC_059419.1, read on the forward strand.
TAGATACTTGACCAAAACAATGTAAACTATGAATAATAGTCATAAATACTAAACTTTCCATACATCACATCCCCTAGGAGAATTGTAGCTAGTGTTCTGACACTAGCTACAATATAGCGGATATAGCGATATTTGACAGTAAACAAGCTAAATAAACACCCAGATGGCAACAACTACACCTCTTGTACATATCTGTTTGCTATGATAGTGTTCGCGTCCATTAGCGAGGCGGGCTACTATACGAACCAGACCTCATTTAGCTCATATAAAGTTATACAGCCGTCACGTCGATGTTAACCTAAATATATACGAAAATATTCACCTTTTCCGAGCTATTACTTTTTTTTTTACTTAACACATTTGCTTTACATATTTCGTTGGTGAGACATAAAAGCGAATAGGTACGGTCGGAACATATTTGCGTTGAATAAAGAAAAACCGTACGTAATTGGTTTTGCTCTATTTCTACACCACCGACGCTCGGTAATTTTACAACTGTGACATATAATTCGAATGGTTCTTAAAATGATAGAGATAAGAGTTGTATTGCATTAAATGTGTTTTATTTACATAAAAAGACAAAGATAGGTATATATTCAAATAGGTTTTTGTGTATGTGTCATTGTGAGCAACAATTGACCAATCCATTTACGTTGTCCATTACGTTGTATATTATTATGAAATATAAACTATACTTAAGAATAATAACGTTATAAATTTGTTTTTGAATTAAGATTTGAAGTGTTTTTATACAAAATTTTGATGTTTATAAAAATTACCAGTGAAACAAATATCTAAATTGTTCAACTTTTATAGTTACAAATTCACTAATTGCTTTACAGTAGTTTGTCATTTTATCTACATATTGTTGTATTATTCGCTGAATGTTTATGAGATCGACATAAAAACCGGTCAATCGCGAGTCGGATATACGTAGGTTTCCGCGCAGTATATTTAACACGCATTTTTTCAATAAGCTAAAACAACTAATTATTTTTCTAAAAAGTATTGTTTTATCTTTCCTTCCATCTTTATAGCAAGCAGCCTAATATATTCTGAGGAAATTGTAAGTGTCCCCTTTTGCGGGTATCAAAGAAACATCCCTCTTAAAGAGGTTCCAATGTCCATGTCCAACGTCAAAGTATAATCACAATTTAATAATTGGGTTTCATTGGTATCCTTCGGCAACCCTAAAAATGTTTCTTTTAAAAAGTCAAGTAAATGTAATTATATAAGTACTCGTGATTGTTCGCCAGACGAGCGATAATTGCAAACATCTCTATTTTATCGCCGGAGGAGGATGACGCCAGCGAATACATCGTTGCAATCCCGTTTGCTTTAATTGTGACTTAGGATGACCGTTAATTCGATGTGATTCACGATTCCTGCTCGATAATGTTTCGGAATCGTTGTCGCTTGATTTCAGTTAGGTAATTACGGTGATGTAATTAAATTACTTCTTAATGTAAATGTAAATATCAATTTTTTTTGTAGGATCGTTGATTAATCAACCAACATTTGTGTTATTCGAAGAAGATTTAAACTTTTAATTAAGATATTTAGAGGTATTTTGATAATAAAATTTAGCTTCAGAAAATATGTATCACATTTTAAATTAGCTTATCTGTATTTCAACGCGTTTTATATAAAGTTAGCAAATTTCTTATATATTTGTACCCATTGTAACTGAATTTTCAAGCATCTATTTTCTCGTTTTAATTTAGAAATTTCGTAAAAATATTGGCGTCATAAGACCTTAGTATATATACCCTTATAAAAACATGTTTAGACAATTTTTGTGTATTTTCTAGAGGTACATATACACATATATCAAACTATATGTCTAGTTTAATTTGTAGGAAAAGAAGCGAAATGTATACAAATAAACAACTCTTTAATTTATTATTACAGGATTATAAAAATCCTTTAAATCTCAAACCAATTAACAAAGGGACAAACCATATACTCGAAAAGTAATAAAAGCAATGTTTCGATACTTAGAAAATTGCTATCAAAATTTTTATCTTTACTTTGATGTTTATCGTTTATCAACGCGAAGTGTGGGTCAAATTTTGATCGAATCAATTAAGCCGTCTTAATTGTTCGGCGAGAAACATTTTAATAAGCGCATCCTCAATAAAAGCGGCCGCGTCTTAAAATTCCATTAAGTGGATTACGTCGCCTATATTTTAGGTTATTTTCGCATGCCCCTAATTAAGCTACGTCGAATAATTTTGCAAAATTAAAAATTTATGAATCTCATTTGGTTATTTTATTGTGTTCATACTTCTTAATGTTGAATGATTTTACCGTTAAATGTTTTGATAAATATGTTTTTGTTTTGTTTTTCGAATGAATTATTACTATACACAATATACTTATAATATTTTCTTTTTAGTAATTTATTGTACTATCTTATTGAGATATCGTTAAAGACGAAGTAGATGCGTCGTATCGTATGAAAATAGTATTTGAATTTACTTCGTCATATGGCTCTTTATTTGAACTAAAGTAGACAATTAAAATACATTAAACGATGAATTGACAGTTGAATTAAATTGCTGGTGTACAGTCCACTATATTTCTAATGACTAGTGGTCGAATTCGACCATAATTAAAAATTTAAATATAAAAAAAACCAAAAGTAATGAAAATAAAGAAACTTTAAAAAAAAAAAATCAATTTGACCTACAGACTTTATGACAATCAAAAAAAGAGTACATATGCGTGTGTGTGTCAAAATACATGGTAGTGTGTGTGTAATGGTCTTTTTATTAGTTTAGTGTATTCGTTATGCGTAAATTTGGAAAAATACTAGTGGCTCGCTCCGGCTTCGCACGGGTGCAATGCTTATACTAAATATACTACAGAATGTCTTTATTCATAGTGTGATACTGGTTATTAACATAATAACAACAACATTCAAATATGCGTCGATAAATTACACGTTGTTACAGAATGCGTTGAAGAAATAAAGGTTCACTGCTCGTTCCCAGTAGGTGATAGGGTGATAATATGTAGCCTATATGTTGACCCAACTTCTTAATAATATTCGTGCCAAATTTGAAGTAAATCCATGCAGTACTTTTTGAGTTTATCCCGGATATACATACAGACAAACAGACAAAAATTCTAAAAACTATATTTTTGGCTTCGGTGTCGATTGTAGATCACACCCCAAGTATTCTTTTAAAAAAATATTCAATGTACAGTTTTGACTTTCCTACCATTTTATTATATGTATAGATTAGCATTCTACACTCCTTCTCTAATCTATAAGGTACGAAATTTAAAATAATATACTTAATAATAGGGTACAAAGTTTTTGCTTTACATATTAATTTATAGATTACGTATTTTTTTATTAAAATTTATAAAAAATGCATCGCCAGTTGTGAATGTGTTTTTGTTTTTGTAAAACATAGTGTGTAGTAACCTCACACAGCTAAAAATGTACAACGTTGTTAGCAATTTAGTTCGTAAGTAAGAGATATTTCTTTAAACTAATTTTTCAACCTTTCAAAAAAATTGAATTAACGGATCCAAGTTCAATAAAGAACATTGGCTTTGGATTTTCCTTTCACTAGACAGATTGAGAGTCCTAATAATTACAAAGTTCTCTCGGAGTTACATTGATTAAGTATCAGGTGTAGCGAGAGTCGTGGTGCGTTCTAACTTAATTATCCCTCGGGAAGATAAATATCTTGTGCCTTTTCCACTTACATTTTGTTGAAGAAAGTTTTTTACGTTTTTAGAGTGACTTGTTTTTTATGGCTTTTTTTTTTTTTAGTTTTACAGTGTATTCAGAATTGTTTAAATTTTATAAAGTTCTCAATTGTGAGTAATTTTAATGAAATCGTTCAGTTGAGTCATAACTATTTTTTTTAAACTTAAGCGAGTTTCATCTGCACTTTTTAATTTTCATTTGACACAGTAGATGTATGTATCATCAATATATTATTACTAGTGTTAATATAAAGCTGTATATCGAACGTGTAGATTCAGCAGAGAATAATCAGTAAGAAACTCAAAAGTTAATTTTTTTAACCGCCAATACAATTCATTGATATTATCATGTGAATAGAATACAGGGAATACAAACTTGAGTTATATGCCATTTGATTTAAGCAAGAAGTATATACGTAATTATATTATATGCGTTAATAATGTAATAGCATAGACACAAGTGTAGTAATTTCACAAATGCATCCAGTGTTACGTTCATTGTTTGTAAGCAATACCGTGACATTTGGCATCAATAGCGATTAATTTCATTCAATACATGAGCCAGCATATATATCTATTTCGAATGTCTATTGAGTCGCGTCACACGATTCACCTATCATATTACATTGAATCGATTTCTGGACAGGCGCAATGTAGGCGAAAATAATGTAATAGCCTGTACTTATTATATAATTTTGTATATTATTCTGCTATTACATGAGTCCTTTCTCGTAGCGACAATCAACACCTTTTTTTTTGTTGACCCAGGGGAAATCCTTTATGGATACCTCCAGTCCGGAGGAGCTGGAAGGTGTGTCGGACTCGCACCGACTAAAACCCCTGGGGTGTTCCTTCTTCTCGCTTAGAGCGCCACGGGGACACTATGCACTTCCGCGATCCCGCTGAACGACAATCAAAATTGTCACCCCAAAAAATATTTTTAGTACATATGGGCACTATTTTATTATTTCTAGCAGTTGTTAGAAATTAATCTATTTCGTGCCTTCCCTGTTCTCTGTTATATTGGCGAATTTTTTTTATAATAGAATAGTAGCATAATACATATGTGTAATAAAATTTTTATCGAAACTGTTTTACGAACTTTAGCAATCCAACATCTTGACTTCCTTATCTATAGACCATCAGTTCCAACTTTGACGTAGTACGCCTCGAGCAACTCAGAAATGTTCAAGTTCTGGTGGCTGTATTGTCTGCTAAGTAATTGGAAACTGGGATACATGCCTGTTTATGTAATAAGGGACTATAATTTCTACTTATGTCTCATAAGCCATATTATTATTTTATATACATACATTGTTGATAAGAGTACTAAAAGGCTCCTTTGACATTTTTACTCTACGCTGACGCACAGAAACAGAGTATAATCTCGAATACGATTAAAATGCAGTTTTTTTAAATATATGCTGAAGTACTTATTTATACTAGTAGTCACCCAGTGGGCGCAATTCGCATTGAACATTATTAAACAAAAGTGAATATATGGGTGTGTGTGTCAAATACCTGATAGTGTGTGTAATGTTTGTATTAATTTCATGTATTTTTATGGATAATTAAAAAAAATAGGATTCTGCACTCGATCTCATAAACTATAAGTGTGCGAAATTTCATAGTTTGCCTAAATGAGTCCTCTCGACGTGTCGCTCTTTGTATGAATTTGGACAAAACGAAAGTTATGTTTAACAACCAAGTCATACCGAAATCGGTATCGGTAGATGGTACCCTTCTCGAAGTTGTTCAGGATTATGTTTACCTAGACCATACTATCCAACTACACCGCAACAACTTCGAGAAGGAGGCCGATAGGAAGATTCGGTTGGGCTGGGCGACGTTTGGCAGGCTTCGTCGAGTCTTCACTTCGAAGATTCCGCAATGCTTGAAGACAAAAGTCTTCGAGCAATGCGTCCTGCCTGTGTTAACATACGGAGCCGAGACGTGGACACTGACGAAAGGACTGGTCCACAAGCTTAGTCGCTCAACTTGCAATGAAACGGGTTATGCTTGGGGTTTCTTTCAAATATAGGTTTAGAAATGCGACTATCCGCGAGTGATCGAAAGTAACCGACATAGCCCACAAAATTAGCAAGTTGAAGTGGCAGTGGGCTGGTCATCTGTGTCGCAGGACCGATGGCCGCTGGAGCAGACGGGGTCTGGAGTGGAGACCGCGTTTCGGGAAACGCAGTGTGGGACGTCCTCCGGCCCGTTGGACTGACGATCTACGTAAGATTGCCGATGTAGGCTGGACGAGGATTGCGAAAAACCGGGATGTCTGGCGCGAACTTGGGGAGGCCTATGTCCAGCAGTGGACTGCAATAGGTTGAACTGACTGACTGACTGTGCGAAATTTCACACTCCCCTGTCCTCGCAATTTTCGTAAATAGGGGTAGAAAGTTTTTGCTTCACGTATTAATACATGGATATTATAAAGCTAAAGAGTTTGTTTGTTTGACGTGCTAATGACGCTAATAGGAATCGAAATTATTTTTTGTGTTGGGTAGTCAATTTACCTAGGAGGAAGGCTATATGCTACATTAAATTTTATAATTTTATTACGTTTTTTCCTAAAATTAGCGTGGATGAACCTAGAGGCAAGGCTGGTTACTGATAATGTGACATATATGATATAATGTGTCTTTTCGTAAGTCGCATTTTTAAAATCAAATTCAACATTAAAATGCGTTACTCGATTTCCTGTAGACGCGTTAGTTTTAAGTAAACTCTAAAAATAAGTACCTAGATTTTTATAGACCAAGAAACAGTGAAAAATAAGCATAAACATTTACAATTATGGCGCTATTACAAAGTCGTGGACACAAATTAAATATAAAGCATCTTGTTCTACTTCCGTTGTTCTGTTCTTTGTTAAAATAATAAGTAGGACAACCGATGGGAAAATATTTATTAAAAAAATATTCCATTCACTTCAGCAATTATAAAACAATTTAAAATATTAATAAAATACTTAGCGCTGATAGTTTCATGCTTAAATATAAATCAAGTTTTACAAATAGCGGAATAGTTAGTTCAAGATCGCAAGTTTGTAAAGTTTATAATAAGATCTTAGTTATACGTAAAAATGTTCAATGAAGTTAAACAACTAGGATTGTCAGGAAACAACACAAGCACTCAAACTAACTTTACTAATGTTGGTCTTTTGTGGTAATCGAAACCGTAATTGTATGCGTAATAGTCAGTAGAATTGGCCACTATGCTAATCCTACCTAAATAGAAGCACGGATTTTCCAAGGACAGCTACTCCACCGTAATAACGCTCTGTAAATTCAGATAATTAGAATACATAGATATAATTAGAAGTATATAAAAATATACACTGTAAAATTATCAATATTGGGCTGGTTAATCTGTTCCGTTGATAATAAACTTAAGTTTTTTATCTCCTAGTTGGTTAGTTTCACGATTTTATATGAGCGCTGGATTCATATCGCCAAACGGACACACGTCCGACTAATCTACCCATTTAACTCAATGTCGCAAATTGATTTAAATCGATTCCCTCGCGCGATCTCGGTAATTATGTTGTAACCTACCTTGTACTTTGCACTACCTTTTCTTTGAATTTTACTGAAGTTTCAGCTTAAGAAATACACTGACAATGAATGGAGGTAGGTATGAAATGTAGGTAGGTAGTTAGTTAATAGACACTGTCCAAGATAATGTAATAATTGAAATGAAAGAATTGATACGAAAAAATAAATATCTAAGGAAAAATGCAATGTCTTTATTGTAAGCAAAATCGTATAACCGTAGATGTTACAAATAGCTCAGCACTGTAACGTCAAATATGCTTTATGTCTAATAAAAAATACAAAATACTCCAAAGGAAAAAATTCTATAAAATTTTCGTACAAATTTTGTAATGTTTGCAACGGGAACCTGACTTTTTCCAACTTTACCTGCACACAGTTGCACTTTGATGAATACTCTAAACCATGTCGCTTTTTAAGGTTAAACGTTTTTAATCTACGGTTAAGCGATGGACTAATGAAGCGTCGCTTTAAGCTTGATAAGATTCACGATAATAGCCTGACACAGATTTTATAAACACAATGCTTTTCATTAAAATGCTTATAAAACACTCTTTTATCCGCTAAGCCCATTATTGATTAAATATAAGAAAACTTTGAAATAAAACTGTGTTTAACTCTTTAAGACGCAGAACAAACAATTAAATACTTTTTTATTATACGTCTTTATTATTACAGTAATTAACGAGTGGTTTACTTTTTTTCAATATATAATTAAAAAAAAAAAAACAATAGAAATTTTAGTTTTCAAATAAAAAAGTGACATAGATTCACAAGTGACAGATCTAGACTATACTTTGAGATCAAAGACGACAGTCGTCGAGACGAGAATGTCTTTTGTGTAGTGCTACGTAACTCAGATTCAGCAGACTTTGTGCGGCGCGTAAGTAATTTGTGCATCTAACCCGAATAGGAAAGAAAAAAAGTTTGAAAGATAATATTGATTCTACGGCATTTTTATTTCTGTCCTGTAAAGTCAAGTGCTCAAATTTGTTGTCTTGTTGTTGCTACCCTTCATCTCTATATTTTCGTGGTACTTTATAATTAACCACATTTGTAATCAAGCTACCTGTAATCTAGAGTCAGTCCATTTCACACACAGTACAGTAAAAGTTTTAATTTATTTTACTAAAACAAAGAGAAACCCAGAAATCTTATGTGAACATGTAATTTAAGACCAATTTTAGAATTTAAGTTATGTTTGCAGTTTTAATTATAATTTTTTGTTTTTTATTTTTTCTTAAATATCCGTCGAATTTCATAAAGCTTACTATAATTTAATAATTACATTACTGCTCTAATAAAAATACTTTACATTTTATACATTTAAATTGAGTTTAATTTTGACGAAAATATTATGAGAGATTACTAATGTTTCTTACTCTATCGATATTTTACATTTATTTCTTGTATTGTTTCAGTAACGGTCCGGTAGAGGGTGCGTATGGTCCGCAACATAGCCCAGTGTCGCGGTCCGACGCTTCCACAGAGGACGCGGAGCTCTCCGCTGCGCTTGCGCACCAACACCATCTCGCTATGCAGGTATACTCTCATGGAAATTTAAAAAAAACTCATTAATTTCGCAAAATTCGTATTAGTGGGACATAGAGAGTAGTATACTGAAATAAGCATTTAAGGTATATTTTATATATAAAAGTCTCGAAACATGTAGGTACATATACATTCAAACATATTAAACCAGTTAATTGCTAACGTCACAAAAAACGCTACTTGATAAGAATGGCGTTAAGATTGGGAACGATAGTTTTTTTTGGAACAATTGATAGTATAGCACAATTATTAAAGTAGTATTTTATAGTACACGGCCATTAATTTTGCACTTCGACCTTTGGAAAGAGACAATTGGCTAATTTCAGCTTCGTACAGCGTTGTCTCTGGTGCATACTACCTATATTCAGGAGTGTCAGACGTACGAAGTTATTGGTGAATATTCTAGTTTTTAGTGTTACGTACCGTGTACCAAGATTACTCGGTCCGTCTGCAAAAAAATACCAAGGTTGTCCGACCGAAATACACCGACAATACAGAATAACCGCACTACCCACGTGACGTTTTGCCAGTCGTTGTTCAAGTGCGACCGAGTGCAGTCACGTCCAGTTAAAAAAATGTATGTAGAGTTTTTAACACCCCAAAATTAAAAAAAAAAAATAGGGAAACCTTTACAAATTCAAGTACGTCATGAAAAATCATCTTCAATGTAAAGATTTTGTTACCGTAAAAGCTAAGATTAAAAAAAAAGAAGATGAAAATATAAGAACTATTAAAAAAAAAAGAGTGTGTTGCAAATGCAAGTGTAATTTCAAGAGGAACTTTGAAACAATATCTATAAACAAAGTCAGTACTGAATCGCATTCTACTGTAATGAAGTCCAGACCTCCGAAAAAAAGGGAGATCAAAAAAACAATTTCGTTTGGTGGAGGAGTGTGAGGAACAGGGTGTAAAGTTCATCCTCATCCACCATTGAAAAGGGAAGATCTTCCGACCAGGTGTTGCGTCTGGCTACTGCCCCGACGGTTGTTGTCGGGTTCTTGTAGGTATATATTTTCAATCTTCGGATAACTTTAATATCGTGTAGGATACGTCAGTTCTCAGCTTTAGTATGTTGCGAGATAGATGTCGCTACAGGGGATTTTGATCATGATGTTACTACTAATAAATAAATAAATAAATATATGGACATGGCTTAACCGTGTTTTTTTTTTTTTAATTTTGTTTTACCCCAACGTAAAGACAGTACTTATTGAAAAATTAGTGTATTTTAAATCATGAAAAATAATATCAAGTACCTGGGTGAGCGAGGTTAGCTCGGTATTTTTTAGTAAATCGTGTTTTTTGGAAATCATATTTAAATACGAATTACATATTTATAAAATATAAATAATATTTTTTTTCCGACAATAATAAAATATAAGAATTGGCTATTTCAGTAAAAAATAAAGAGTGCAATTAAAAAAAAAAAAAAAAAAGAAAAAATAATAATTGATCTGGAAATTTGAGGATTTGAACAGTGGTCTTTTCCATCAATCGCGACCGGCCGATTTCCCACCTGAGCTATTACAACTTTATTGACAAATGCGAAATTTACATTCGTATTCAAACGATATTGTAGCCATTTTTTCATTGTCTAAAAACTGGGTTAAAACGACATTTTCTAAAAATCTGCCAAGACGAGCCAAAAAAAAAAAACGAAAAGCACTACCTATCTTTTCTCGAAGCGCTTCGTCGTTTTTTTGAACCCTCATAACTTGGGTTTGGATTATACCAGATAAACAAAATTCTGGGAATATGATGTCAATAGTAGACTTATTAAACATATAAAGTTTCAATTGCATAGCTCTTATACTTTATATTTTATTAATATCTAAAAAACCCCGATTTCGTCACTCACTGATGATCATCTAAATTCTTCGAGTACTTTCTGGAGTCCCAGAAAGCTAAAATTTGGTATGTAAGCTAGTATTAGTACACAAACAACAAAAAATTCTAAAACTTGGAACTTTTACCCCCCAACCCCTTAAACTGGGGGATGGAAGTTTGTGTGAGACTTCCGCAAATTTTGATGCTAGAGGTCTGAAAATTGATATAGGGACTCCTTGTTATTAGTAATAATAATAAAATACATAACAAATAAAAATCGGTTATTAATTTATATCGAAATTTTACATTTTGTAATTTTAGTATTTAAGTTTTGACGGAGGTCACTGTTTGCATATCAGTTCAACATAAAATCAAAAACAGCGTGCTTAAACCGAATATGGTGAAGATTGGATGATATTTATGGTATAAAATGTGTCGGAGGTAAAATGCAGCTATAATATTGTCATAAGCAACTTACAAAAAGAAGTGAAATCCCACCAAAAACATTTTCATGTAAAATGTTGCCAAGACGAGATCATATGGCTCGCACTGTCAAAAAGATATCAGATCTCATGTAGAGCCAAACTTCTAACTCTACACGCCCTAACTCTACAAGCCCTAACTTCACAAACTCTACACCTTAGTCAAAATATGTGGCTTGGCCGTTTCGTTACTACCGGCTGCCGATGTTGTAGATGACGACTTTCCTGTCTTATATATATATATATATATATATTCTCTTTTTATTTTTATTTGTATTATATGTATATCAATTATTCTTCTTCTTTTTATTTTTTCTTTAATAGAACTATTGTATAACAGAAAAGTAATAAACAGTGAATAAATTTTTCACCTTACGCCCACGTGACGGTAGCGAATTTAATTTCATTTTAACGTACATATCGATACGTCGGGGCTCAAAGGGCGTAAGCACCAAAACTCGATTTTACAGGAGAGCCAAAAAACTAAAAAAAAAAATATTTTCGACATAACTTTCTCGATTATTGTCCTAAATAAACCATTCTAGGACCAAAAGTTTTTTTTTTTTTGATGCAGAACCTTGTATAATTATATTTCAAATAAATTTAAAAGTAACAAAAATAGCTTGTCTATACGCCTCGGAAAATCGAATGATTGGGGCGTTTACGCCCGAAAAATCAATGGATATTTGATTAGTGATGGTTGTAACCGTATATAAGTGTATAATCTATGGTTGTAACGGTCAATTTTCTCACTATTTCTATCAGTTTGTAGACAGCTGCTTTGTTTTCTTCATTTAGGTAATCAATTTAAGTGCAATTTTTATGAACTTTATTAACTTTTGTATATAATTATGTACTTTATTAACCTTTTTATAGATTTTATTACCATTTATCGACTCAGATAACTAATTAATTATACAAATACCTAATTATTGATTTTATCTATACTTAATAGCCTAACCTATCTAAAACCTATTCCAAAACTCATTTATTATAAAAAAAAAAATGATAAATAAAATTCACTTGTTATTGAAAATATTGTTTATTAAACAAAGTAAGAAAAAGACTCTTATTTTTATATAATTTCAGTTGTAACGAAACATCTTATTAACGTAAAGCAGAATGAACGATTAAAAGTAAATTGTACTGAAATGGCAAGTACTTAGGTATCGCTACAAAATTTTGCGCTAATGTCTAATCTTCTGTTTAAAATGTATAGAAAATACAAGGAACTCTTGAGATCAATTATATATTATTTATGAAGTCTTTTGGTAAAAGTTATTAGGTAATCTTAAGTATTCTTACCTACTAAAACAGCAGTTTCATTAAAATTTGACCATCCTTGAATAACGAATGTTTGACAAACATATTTATTATAAACAAATAATCTGTGAGGCTAATAAAACAACTGCTACTATTAAAAATCTATCTTACAATGAGAAAAATAAGTGCATAAACAAAATAAATTTCTGAATAGGATTCAGGGACAATGATAAATTCAATAATTTTTGCGTCACCTGCGTTACATATTATTTAAACAATTTTAGTCAATAATAGACTGTGGAACCATTAACATTACACATACATTTAATAAAATGACCAAAACCTAGGTACCTGCACTTACAAAACTAGAAATATTAAATTTGGTTAAAAATATTATCACACTATAACGTTTAACTTAAACATTAATGACCCTTAATCAAGAAATCACAATCACAAGCCAAGCTCTCGCAATCACATAATATATAGGTAGGTATGGTTGACCAATTAAGGGGTAATTGTTAGACGTATGTGTCATTTTATTTTAGAGTACATAAATGTTTAAGGGTGTATCTGGTAAGTTGATTCTTTAGAAATGGTTATGTTCGGGCTTAAGCACCACGTAAGAATATTCGTATCATCTACGGTGTCGTTTACTCCCATCACGTTTATGATTATTAACAATGATTGCTGTTACGACACAAAAACTGAAAAAATGTATTTTATTTTCTACAAAAAATAGGTCACTTTTTGGCAAATAGGAAGGCTTTAAATATACAGATCGATAGAGGAGAAAAAAATAAGTTGGGCTGCATTAAAAAGTCAATTTCGCCAAAATGGCGGTTAGCAGCTAATATTTAAAAAAGTGGCCCTCGGCGTCCTAACTTCCTACCTGCTACTGGGTACATATATATCAACTGTATACATACTAATACATATATGGGTCAAACACAAAAACGTTAAAAAAAGTGTTCAGGCTACATAAACTATAGATATTAATTATTTTATAGTGCAGGCATTTTTTAAATTCAAGGCAAAACTTTGAACGATTTGATTTCTAAAGTTTTTCAGATCTAATAACTAAAATATTAATTTAAGGATCTCTTTAGAGCGAAAATGTCCCCTTCTGTGGACTGTTCGGATAAGATGTCCTTCAGTTTTGTTTAGTGTTGATTTAAAAATATTTAAGGATCGATTAGTATCTTATTTGAATTAAAGAAACATTTGGAAACTAAGCAATAATTTAAATATGTGTTCTTTAAAAAATCATCGTTCCTAAATTACGAATAAAAACATATAAACATTTGTTCTGATATTTATAGTCTTCTTCTGTAGACACGTAAAATAGACAATGTTTTAAAAATTTGGAACCCATCCGATATTTATTTTTTTATCGTATTGGCATTACTGTCTTCTCCAGTATTCATTTCTTCGTAACTCTGATAAACGATTTTGGTATCGATGAAGAATATTTATTTAAGGAGTTACACAGGATTTTGGTCATGTTTGGTGAGTCTTTCCTGTACTGCGTGTATGTTAGTAAGTAGACTCTTTAAAAATAAACTAGACCTAAGCTTCTATGCATATTAAGTAACTGATTGCAAAATCTAAATTGTTTTTATTCTAACTTCAATATGTAACACGCCATCTTTAATATATTTACAATTTTCTTTCCTGTAGACATATTTCCTGTAGATAAATTTTGCACATTTTAAGCGATGGTCCCTTAACTCCGCAACAAGTCTATGTTTTTTTTAACTTGCTACATTATTAAGTAAAGAGTTTTGCGTTACAACTATCAATTGGCATTTTACTAAGCGAGGTCATGGAAAAGGTGCACCTGATGGTGTTGGTAGGTGTATCAAGCGTATTTGTGACAGTCGTGTTGCTAAGAGAAATGACGTATCGAATTTAGATGATTTGATGGCATGTTTAAGTTTAAATTGTAGAGGTATAGAAACTTATAACATCGAAGAGTCGAAGTTTCCTGAAATCGATTAGGTTTTGTATGAGATTGCTTACACGTCCTTTTAAAGGCACGCTCGAAATACATCAAACTTTGTGCAGCAGAACTCAAATATTATCCGTGCTAGATGACTAAGCTGTTTAAACTGCACAGCCCATGAAGAATGTTCGCATTACGAACTAGGATAAATTCAAATACAGTTTAAAGTCCCAAATTCCATTACTAATTCTGTGTTATCTGAGCCTCATTTGGCCAATTTTTCGCCTGTTTCTTCTCAAGCAGGACCCTGAATCATCACGATAGTCCTGCTGGAGCTCACTCTATTCAGTATTCTGGTAGCCCAGGAACTAGTGAAGCTACTACTGAGTCAATAACACCCGGTTACTTTGAAAGATTAACACCTGATAACTTAATTCAAAACTTAAATTTACCAAGCCAAAGACCCCTAAATAGAGTACGTCGCTTCGTTTCAGAGACTTCCAATTCTTCCGTAGAAATAAAACCAAAGAAACGACGCCAGCCTAACATATCAGACGATTCTGACGATAAAAATATATATTTTTTTCTTTAATTTTTACCGGAATTTGTCCTTTGTGATGACATGACATGTGATGATTATTCATTATTTTCTAATATATACCAATTTTATAATATTATTTTCTTTACTATGGGCAATGACTTTATTTTGAACATTTGTTTTCAAGCGCACGATAACATTATTATTATGAAACGTTTATTTTTAGAAAATTAGATTTTTCTGTATAATTTCGACAGGAAAGGACAGGTCCCTTCTGTGGTTAACTTTTGATTATTTTTTAATATCTAAAATACACGTATTATCAAATGTTAACTATTTAGTGATGATAGCGAATATTGTTTTGAGCACATTTAATTAGACTTTTCAAATGAATCGTAATAATGTAAGTGCTTAAATAAGGTTTATGTTATCAACTGTAGACAAGTAAGTCTTTTCTGTGGACAGATAAAAATAAAACTGTGATTCTTAGCGAAAGTGTGTAAGACTGATCTGTATCCATATTATTAACAATGATCAAAGAGTACAATGTAACTAAAGGCTGATTTTCAAAACGAAATTCGATGTTTTAATTTTAGGAAATTATGGATTACGCAATTTGTGTTTGACCCATATTGCATACATTTTGTCCATCGAAAAATAAGGATCTTGGACCATAACGCACGCAGAAGTCGGAATTAGGCGATTATCTCTTTCAAAAGGTCAATGTGCAATATTTATCGCTGGGTAGGTACTGTACTGTGTATTGGCGTATCATTGAATTCCATTATTTATTAAACAAAAGCTCGTTACCAAAGCAGTCTTCAAGATCAATATAATCAATTATTGTACAACAGGGATTTACTCGGAGTCCTTTCTTGTTTATGATATATGTAAATAATATTCTAGATTATATAAATTCAATTTGCGACATTGCATTATTCTAATGGGTCTTAATTGATATGTGAATAAACGTAAACAGTGCATATCACACGTAAAAAACTGGTTCCAAGCTTACTTAACTTTCCCGTTTTAGATTTTCGATGTGAATAAACAAAGTAGGAACCTAATTCTAATAGTTACAATCACATTCTACTGTATTTTAATAAAATCGTTTGGTTATTTAGTACTTTAAAAGAGAAATTTATTTTAATAAACTTACTCTTTCCTACTGAATCCTTATTTTCTATATGTTACATTAATGTCAGTACTATGAGTGTTCTCCTTGTAACACCGCAGGCGGGCGATTACCCTGTCGGCAGTGGTGTGGAGCCGGACTATGGACAGTACGTGTCGTCCCCCGCCGCTCATTACAACCACATGGGGCACCTCACTATGGCGCCGTCACAGAAGTATCCTCATGTAAGTGGTTATTGGAACTGTTATTACTAGGTAATTGGGATTACTCTATATACATGAACGCCTATACGGTTTTACATTAGTATTATGTTTATGAATACTGTATAGAAGCGGACTAATAGTCTTAGCGAGATATTTAATAGCCTACGCCTAGCCTAGCCTACTAGTTAAAGGACTAATAAACTCTCAGAAAAGTACTAAAATAATCTCTCAAACGATGTGTAAAAGGATGAAGATCATGTACTTCTATACTGCTCATCAGATGCAGTGTCACTTTTAATTAAAATGATTAATTTTCAATACATTATCTTGTTATATGTTATATATATACTTAATTTTGATAAGCGCATGCATAGCAAAATTTTCAATATAACGATACAAAAATAATCTTCAAGTCGCCTTGATAACTTCTGAGATTAGAACGTTCAAATATCCTTATATTTGTCAGCTATGTTATATCACTGTTTAGGATTTTCAAGTTGTTTCAATTACCAGGTCAGGGTTTGCATAAAGCAGACATTAAAGTTATATTAAATTTATCTTTTTATTTGTGCTTTTTACTTTCGTTGACACTGATTCCTATGCAGTTATGCTCAAAGGTAAGGTGTTATGTTAAATTTATAAATACTTTTTAATTGTAATCTTAGCACAATAAAATTACTGAACCCTTTTTTTATTCTAAAAAGTACCGTCATTACGTTTACGTCATTTAAACAAAATCAATAATCCTACAAGACGTGTTGGATATAAACATAAATATAATGTTATTTAAAAGAATTAAGTTTCCCTCAATAGACAGTACATAATAGTAATTGGTATTAATTTGTGATAGTGGCTTAATAGGTATAATCTTATAATCTCCGATAAAGCTCTCTTAAAAAGATTTACTTCCATCAAAATTATAGGATTCATAAATATCACTAAAATTATTAAATTTTAAAATATTACAAAGAAAATATATAATTTTTTCTCATAAATATCTCAAATAGATAAATGCTTTCAAGTAGATAAATAGAAATTGATTATATCTCTTGATAATACTTAATATAATTTATTTCGTCGATAACTTTCGTTTTGACCTGAAGGAATTCGATAACTTTGGGAGGTAATCTGAGAAATCTACTATGAGAGAATAAGGCTTCAAAGTTTACAACAAGAAGTAAGTGCTATATAAAAATAGTATTAAAGTTTGTACTAAACTTTGTAACATAAGACTACAGTAATGATGTACATATTAATAAAATAATAATGAGAGTATATTTAGAGTAATTTAGAATAGAATGTATATTTAGAGAGTAAATCTTTTTGTTTAATTTAAGACACAGGTATATAGAATCATTTTCTTTGTAGCTTCGTCTAAATCTTTAATTTTATCTTAAAAGTCACAGCTACTGTAATTACTGTTGCTAATTTTAATGTAATGAAATGTGAAACATAGCGTTAGCCGGCTTAAATTTAAAAGTTCCTTATTTTTTCTATTATTTATCGTACTCTCCCCCGTAACCTTATCGTAGGACCTCTAAGAAGACAATTGAAATTAATGTAGGTAGATTTTGAAAATAATTTTAATAAGAATATATTATTTTTAATGAATATATCAAGTAAAATTTAGAGAACATTTTTCGTTTGATTTAAATCTCGGTCATATTCCTTTAGTAAGGCCAGCTGTTTCGTGTTGTCATAGCATAAATACCCGATCTGAAAAATAAAAGTTATTTTTCATTTCATACTTTGGAGCTATTTCTAAATTATTACATAGTGTATAATAAAATAGTGTTTAAAATTATATTTGTGGCATTATAGTTAATCTCGTACATACCCTCGTTTGCCCATGTTGATGTTACCAAGTACCAAGCTGCCCCCAGTGCACCGATTATTATTGGCTTCACTGAGGTTATTGCAACGTCTTCCGACCAAGTGACTAGATCTGATAGAAGCAGCGAAGAGAAGAGGTGCACGTCCATGATGGCACGCTTGGTCTAAGTTCCCGCAACCAGGTTGCCGTCTGCCTCCATTAGGGTAGAAATCGGCATGTGAAATAACATCATTGATGCCCAGGCTATTACCATTTGTGTGAATACTTTCAACATAAGTAGCAGAGTTGCGATTTAGAGCATCTGCGTTATTACCGAAATTAGGACCAGCTGGATCTAAACCTAAAAGTTAATATAATATATAATATGAATACTTCATTACTTTCAACCGTTTGATCTCGCCCTCGGATTCGAAAGGAGGTCGATAAATTCTATGGATATATGTGTTCGTCGAGCATACACAAGCTTGAGGATATCCACTTGCACCATTGTTTCGTCATTTTTGGGAAGAAATCCTGGATATCGAAGTAATGTTCTTCAAGGCAGGCGATACTCACTCTTAAAGAATTACAGACCGATCTTATGAGCTACGAATATGAGCTGATTTCGCGGGTCGTTATAAATCGTCTCGCCACAAGACTTGACCAACTCCAACCACCGGAGTATGCTGGGTTTTCAAATGGCTACAGTGCCGTAGACGATTTCCATACTATTAGGCAGTTTATACAACAAGACCGAAGAGTATAATCAGCTGCTGTGTATGGCATTTGTTAACAACGAGAAAGCCTTTAGCTCTGTCGAGACCTGGGCTGTCCTGGACTCTTTGCTGAGATGTCATATCGATTGGAGATATATTAAGATACTGAGATGTATGTACGACGCGGTGACGATGACCATCCATATCTTGGATCAGCGAACGAGACCCATTTTCCTTCATCGCTGGGTAAGATATGGAGGGATGTTATGTCGCCGAAACTGTTTACCATTGCGCTGGAGGATGTCTTTAAGACGTTGGATTGGGGGTGACGAGGCATCAATGTCAATGGCAATACATCTCGCAACTTTGTTTCGCCGACGATATCTTTGCGGAGACGTTAGATGAACTAGACCAAATGCTGGGTAGCCTAAACGAGTCCTCCCGACGGGTCGGTCTCGTTATGAACTTAGACAAAACGAAAGTTATGTTTAACAACCAAGTCATACAGAGACCGGTTCGGTCGATGGTACCCTTCTCGAAGTTGTTTAGGATTATTTTTACACAAGCCATACCATCCAAGTAAGCCGCAACAACTTCGAGTAGGAGGCCGATAGGAGAATGGGCTGAGCGGCGTTTGGCAGGCTTCGTCGAATCTTTACTTCGAAGATTCCGCGATGCTTGAATACAAAAAAATTTGGAACAATGCGTCCTGCCTGTTTTAACAAACAATGACGAGACGTGGTCGCTCAACGTGCAATGGAACGGGGTATGATTGTGGTCTCTTTTAAAGATATGATTAGAAATGAGACAATGCGAGAGGAAGAAAGCCACAGCAGCTTACAAAATTAAAGTATCAATGGGCAGGTCACCCGTGTCGCAGGACCGATGGTCGCTGGAGCAGACGTGTCCTGTAGATCGACGACCTACATAAGATTGCTAGTGTAGGCTGGATGAGGATTGGGGAAAACCGGGATGTCGGGCGCGAATTCGGGGAGGCCTATGTCTAGTAGTGGACTGCGAATGGCTTAACTGACTGATGAATACTTCATGCTTATAGTAATGACTGATGCTAAGGTTATAAATTCATTAGATTAAAAAATTTGACCGGCTAACCTAACCGAGGCAGTACTTCACTCTTTTTATAAATGGACAATAACGTTCAGTCAAAACAGTCAAATCCAGAAGCGTAAATCACAGTAATCTGTACCATAAGTAAAATTAAAGAATTTGTTAGAAATGATTTGTATTGCAACTAACTACTGGGTATAGTTATAATATCTACTAACCAGTAACTCGACTTGGTCGCTGCCGGCCCGAGCGACCGGCATTGCCAGCAACATGAGCGCCCAAGCTGTGGCCAATTATATGAACGTTGTTCCAGTTGCTACCGCCGGTATCTAGAAGGAAATTAAGAAAGTTTGCCAGAGCTCTACCAACACCGACAACATTTCGAGCAGACGGAAGGTATATTGCGTTAGAAGCGTCCCGGCGCCAGTCAAGAACAATAACGTTGACATCCGATTGAGCGAGGAGTTCGTTTTTCACTTGGTTGATCCAGTTTGTATTTCCATTGCTGTTCCATCCGTGTGTTAACACCATCGTAGGGCGGTTGCCGTTATACTGCGAGTTTCGGATGGAGTTAGCGTTACCGTTAGTCAATATTTGACGACTGTTTCGATTACGTCTGTAAATATGAAAGTTAAAAATGTTTTTATATATTTTTATTTATCAAAGCCTCATACTGGATAATTCACAATGGGGGTATGTAAATTCTATCTAGGGGGTCCGATAAAAGAAGGACACAAGCAAACACTCGGATCACGAAAAACATCAGTATAGCCTTTAAAAATATTTGTCATGTGTGGGGATCGAACCCGCGACAACTAGAGCAATCAGCCAGTTGCTGCAAAACGGCAAATATTAAATATTTTCATTTTAGTAACAATAGTAAAACAAGTGAGAATTTATTTGGTTACCTTGTAAATAGCCAGTACTCGTTACGGTTACCAGCATTTAGGCTTACGATGTCATCTTCAATGGGAGCTTGCAGATCAATAAGGTATTGATTACCTTCGTCATCTGGCATCCAAATGTATCGGCTCACTCCTTCTACATAATGACTGTTATCTCTTGGAACCAGAGGAATCGCACTGACAGCGCAAACTAAAATGAATGAAATGGTTTTCAATCAAAAGTGATTGTAATTAATTTTATATTAATTTATTCAATTATTTTCAACAAAATTTGTATAATATTGGTTAACTAACGATAAAAGATAAATTTTGTGAATGAATAATGAATGTAACAATGAATGTAATTGAATTAAAATTAAAAATGACTTACACGCTGTTGCAGCAAGTAGAACCACTAGAAGTTTCATGGCTTATTCTTACTTTCTGGATGCTTGAGATTATTTTCATGTGTATTTATTGTAGCGTTTATCTTTTACGTAAACTATTATCACATTAATTAATCAAATATTTTTTCCCTCACTCAAATTATCGGAGGCGTATCGCAAAATATTCTGCGATTATTTTAAAGAAATTATGATTATAAAAAAAAAAAATCATTAAAATAATTAAATCCTTTGCTCTCGGTTTATAAAATTGATTTAAAATACGCAATTTTTTTAAGGGAATATTTCGAAAGGGGATTAAATTATAAATACGCTCGTAAATAAATAAACGAATTACACTTAACGGCCCCCACTAGGATTTACTCCTGTGTAGGGTTGGGAAATTAGCATTAGCATAGAGCGTTTCCCCGCTATCCGCGGTAATGTTAAGCCATCGCAACTGCCACAAGCCAGTGCTGTGACCGTTGCGCTAACAGTCTAAGACGTGTTGTACTACAATATACGAGTATAATATGAAATTCGTGTGTAAATACATATATGAAAAATCCTAAACAAAATTTAAAAAAAAAAAAAAAAAATTGTAGGAGTGCTTGTGTTAGGATTGACTGGTTCGATTGCAAATATTCTTGTCCTAGCTGTGCCCGCGACTTTTTCCGCGTGGAGTTTAACAAAAAGTTATTGTTCAGTTCGCAGTTATAAAATAAATAAATTTATAAAATAAAAGTAGTCTGAGTTACTCTTTACTATATCAGCTATCTGTGAGTGAAAGTCCCGTCAAAATCGGTCCAGTCGTTTCAGAGATTAGCCGGAACAAACAGACAGACAGACAAAAGTTGTAAAAAATGTTATTTTGGTATATGTATCGTGTATATATCCATATGCATTTAGTAAAAAGCGGTTATTTTAATATTACAAACAGACACTCCAATTTTATTTCTTAGTATAGATATAGATGATATTTATATAGCCTGAGTATTGAGAAAGATTTTAGGGTAGCTGAGCAGTAACTTGGATGAAATTGTGTGAGCTCTAGTTTTACTGTAAAACGAATCGGCGTATTTCTCAAAAAATAATATGTTGATTCAATTAAAAAGTAACAGTTACCATAAAACAAGTGTGCGTGATAGAGAGTATAGTTTATGTCACATTAAATAAATGTGAAACAAATTCGAAGAATATAAGGGAAAACTGAAGTAGTAGATTAAGCATTCTATTTATGTTCTCATTTTTATCATTGTGAAACAACACGTAAAGTAGAGTTCTAGCTTGTAGACATTAACTTGAGATGGGCACGAGGTGGGAACCTATAGGGTGTTTAACTTTGAACGTATCTCCGTAGAATGCCGAGCCATTTTGGAGAAAAACACTCAAAATTTTCATACATGCTTATATATAATATTGTGATAGGCTGAAGTGACGATGATGATGATGATGATGATTATGATGATGATGTGATTATTTATATAAACAATATCATGTTTAAGGTTTCAACTGTGTGTCAATTAGTTATTTGGACGAAAAATACTTATTGTGTATTTACTTATTAATTTTTAGTTTTACTGGGACCTTGGCTTAGCTAGCAGAGACACTATATTACTGACATACTACGTTATTAAACCGTGGTTCTTTGCTTCTCCACTGACCTTGCCTCGGTCTTCAACATTCTAAGCACAGCTCTTGCGACCGTAGTGTCGCGTTTGTGTATGGACATCTTTAAGCCATGCTCCAGAATGGTTGTCGTTGTGTCATCCATCGCTCGGGCGATGAATCTGTTAATTGAGTCGTCACCATTGTCAGCATAGTAGACACAGGTGTTCGTGTGCCTGGTTACTGCCATTACCGCATGAGGCACGCTGTCGTGTATCTGGAGTTGGTTTGGATCTGCTCTGGATAATGATGACCTCATCGCATGTCTGCCCTTGTGCTTGATGGATACTTATAACTACTTCACCGGTTCCCTATCCTTGGTCCAATAAGGTTTTTTTTCCTCTTACGTATAGACCAAGTACAGGGTTCCTCGTTTAGTTATTGGTATTTGCGTGTCAGTGTACCTATCTCTGCAAACGGAGTGGACATTAGGGTTGAACGAGTAAATATTTGTGTATACTTCGCTGATGGCATATGCAACGTCCGTGGAGCTCCGGTATGTGCAAGACAAATCCCACGTGATATTGGTTGTCAGTCAAGGTCTAGAGTACCTCATTTCGAAGAGATTTTCTCTGTTGATATAGGTAACTGGTATAGGGTTTCTCCGATGAGTATAACTTCGCTCGCACCCGACAGCCTTGCCGCCATTACTACTCGAAAGTGATGCTTCATCCACTGTTAAACGGTTGCAATTTGCGCACACTAGACTAGACCTAGCCGTTTCGCCAAAGCAACCAGCCAGTTTTTCGACTGTGGTTGTGGCTACTATTTCCACATTCTCATCGACGTTCTCGACGTTCTGAAGTGTGTTTGTAAGGATTCAGATTAATTTTTACTCGTAACATAATATGAAAGTATTTTTCTTCACTGGCATTGCTTATTCCGGATGAATACTATCGAATGAAATATTTTGTACCAGTATAGATTTCATCATCATCATCATCATCATCATCATCATCATCATCATCATCATCATTTCAGCCTATTGCAGTCTACTGCTGGACACAGGCCTCCACGAGTTCGCACCTCAAATGGCGGGAACTCATGTGTATTACCCATAGTCACCACGCTGGGCAGGTGGGTTGGTGACCGCAGGGCTGGCTTTGTCGCACCGAAGACGCTGCTGCCCGTCTTCGGCCTGTGTATTTCAAAGCCAGCAGTTCGATGGTTATTCCGCTATCGGTCGGCTTTATACGTTCCAAGGTGGTAGTGGAACTGTACTTAGTCGCCTCTTACGACACCCACGGGAAGAGAGGGGGTGGCTATATCCTTTAATGCCGTAGCCACACAGCTTACACAGTATAGATTGATAATAAATAATGATTTTTATTTTCTCAGGTAATGGAAGCAGTGTCCGTGGGTAGCGGGTATGCTGGCGGTGTAGGTGCGGGCACAGGTAGCGGTCATTACGGTACATACGCACACTACGGGGCTGCGTACCCCGCACAACCAGCCTACCTCGTTGATCCCCAAGTACCGGCGTATATGGCTCAGGTAAAGGGAAATACGTATTTAAAAAAACTATGATATTTTATAAGCTAGCTCGTTAAATGATAAAATTATTCAAAACTTTGGTTTAAATATCTTCTCATTTTCGTAGTTTTGAAATTTTGTGTCATTATATTTTTTGTTGAATAAAAATTTAATCTTCTTAAATTGGAGATGTTGATTTCAGTAGGATTTATTTTTTTAAGCATGTGTGTGCTTTTTTTGGTATATGCAGGATGGAGCAATCAAAGAACGTGCATATTTAAAAATAGTTAAAATAAAACTAGGGAATTGTAAAGTCATAAGTGACGTTTATTTTTTTAAAATAGCATCATCTAAATAATATCCCTCTCTAGGACGACACTCCTCTAACCGCAAACAGAAAACATTGAAAACTTTCTTACGTAATGCTGATGTAATTATTGCTATTTCTACATTGATATTCTCCTTGAGTTGATCGATGTTTCTCGGATTATAACTGTAAATTTTGAAAAGTCAATCGTCAAATCTGGTCAACGAGGGGGCCATGGGATATCATCTCTTTTCGAAATCAGTTTACGTGGGAACATTTGTTTCACAACCACTATGGTGTCATTAGACGTGTGACTGGTAGCTTCGTGTTTTTGTAACCAAGCCCTAGAATTCATTAGTCATCATCAGTTCAGCCTATCACACCTTTTTCTGAAGTGATTCTCTTTAAATTGTTAGTGTTGGTTGTATGGATGCAGTTTATTAACTTTGATATCCAAGTTTAAAGCTCGTCGCAAACTTCGCGATAAGTGTAAAAAGAGACGATCTCTTGCGAGTAGACAATCGTGGATCTTCTCGTAGACTTCATAACTTTCTCAATATTGTCTTCGGTCCTAGATGTTCTAGGATGATCATTTGCTTGTGGTTTAAACGCTGAACTAGTCTCATCAAAACGTTTTACACATATTTTAATTTAATTCTCGGCGCGGCGCGGCTCTCGGCGCTTCATTAATTCGGCGTAGTCCATAGTCAGTAAAATATAGTCGCCTAGTATAGTACAGTATATGGACGACTGTTCTCGTAAAATGAGCGCATGCAAAATATGCGACATTTCCCATCGAAGTGACTCGTTGTGAATTAAACTCCATGTCCACTCTATGCTCCTGCCCGCGCGCATGCAACCCCGCAAAAAAAGATGATGCGATATGCACGTTCTATTGCGCCATCTGTATAAAAATTGTTGTAATTATTCTGTAAGTTATTTAAAGTGCTATATGTAAAAGTTTTTATAATTCTGTTTTTCTTAAACGTTATTAGTTAGTAGTAACTTTGCAGTACACTTATAATTGTAATATCTTCCCTAGTTTCCATTAGTGACAACATCCTTCAACTAATATCGAATCTGAATTTATCATAAAAAATCTTAATTGATAAGTATGGGATTGGAAAATTTTACATTTTTTTCGGATTTGTTTTCTGTTTTTTAATATACATTATCTACTCTGAGCCAGTGGTATATAAATCCATATTATTATAAGATAACTATTCTAAGTATTTTTATCAGCTTAACGGATTTAAGTATGTTGCGATTCGGATTTATTCATATTATTAATGATATATATATTTTTAACAATAAAATTATTATGCAACTACTAGAGGATATGGTGTAATATTAGCATTAAAAAAAGAGCTTCCTACTTTTGATGCGGTTGGATCATATGTAATAGGAGACTAACGGTAAAATGAAGTAAGGTTAAATTTCATAATATTATTATTTATTGTACGTATCAAATATTATTTTTAGGAGTATGTAGAAGGTGGAGGTAGTGCCTCACCTCGCAGTGCTTCTCCAGGAGCCCTACCGCCACAACACAATCTACATTTGCAACAGAGGTATACATATAAACTAATTTATATGTATTTTTATATGACAAAGTTTCTTACATATGCAATCTTACATCTGAAAAAAGACCAAATAAAAAAATTAATAATATAAGCCATTATAGCTGTAGTACAAAATAATATTCTAGCTATTTAAAGATAAAGAGAAGAAAAACTTTTTAAGCTTTCTATTTATCAATTTTCTCTTCATTTTATTCATAATAGGTACGATTCAGCGTCTCTAGAGCAATTGGGTCGGCATTACTGCATGACGTCACCGCGAGGTGAATACGCAGGCGATGCGTACGCGTATCAACACTATCCCGCTGCGTATGAACCTCCGCACCAGCCACCGCCTTTTAAGGCAAATATTCTATTTTACTATAAAAATAGTATTTTTAACAATAAGGAACGTTTTTATATTGCTCATTGTTAAAAATGTTTTATTCCAGTAGAAAGTTTTAGAAACGTTTCAGTGCCACTTATTAGCTATAACTTCTTTACTGACCTTGATTTTCTAAGTAAAAAAATTGAGTTATAATGTATATAGAGAGGTTTAGGAGAGACAATTAACTTTGTGCCACATGTCTCTTAAAGATAATCTTATAGTTTTATAGTATTAAAAGTAATTATTATGATTATTATTATTTCTTACAGGACTCTCAAAATGGTCTCAGTTTGGGAAGTACAGGCGGTCAATCGATGTACGGCGATGAAGAGGAGCTACAGAAACAAATGGCTGGAATGGCATTAGGTATATGTATAAACTATATAATTAACAAGAGTATTAAAACACAATTGATTTATCTTTAGCCTTGATATTCTGTCATAACTGATATTATTTTTCATCTGTATTTCATGTTACAAATTAGAGAGCTTGTTTCTTTGTTTATTTGACAGAACATTGTAATCTGAGTCTACCTATCCTCCTCCCTATCCCCCCGAGGAGGGCCTCCTGGTTGAAATAGGTTCAAATTTTTTTGAATTAAAAGTCCTTGTTATTTGAGGAAACCAGGTTATAAACGTATAAACATAGGCTACAATCGTCTTAAACGAAAACCGTGTGAAACCGTGAGCATTGTCTAGTTTTTTAAATATATTTTTTATATTTCAGTTCACGGGGGTGTCGGAGTCGGTGTGGGCGGTCGCGAAGACGGCGGTGGGTTGCAGTGGAGGGACCCGAACCTACCCGAAGTAATTGGCTTCCTCAACTCTCCCTCGGACGTCGTCAAGGCGAACGCCGCGGCTTACTTGCAACATCTTACCTACATGGACGACCCGAATAAACAGAAGACTAGGAGCTTAGGTGATGATGTTTATTGCAATATTTGTTTATTGCAATAGTGGATATGTACAGTACTAAGATTATATTATTAAATCTTATTAATACCCATTTCTCTTACAAAATTATCTATAATTGAGACTTGTTAATATGCTAAGAGTATCACAATAACAGATGAAAGGGATTGGAATATATGTCACCTTTTTTTTTTTAATTTGTTCAAAAATACAAAAAACACATACTTATACATAAGCCTGCTGCGAAAACTCACAAGAGCTTATCCGGACAAGCAGCCGCTTCGCATACGATATTATCATATAATATCTATACCGTACCGTATTAATTAAATCTAATCTAAGGTAATTACCAAACCTAATTATTTATGTATTTTTAGGTGGAATACCCCCCCTAGTGCGGCTGGTGTCACACGAGAATCCGGAGGTGTGTCGTAACGCGTGCGGCGCGCTTCGCAACCTGTCGTACGGTCGACAGAACGACGAAAACAAGCGAGCCATCCGCGACGCGGGCGGCATCCCCGCGCTAATGGCGCTTCTGTGCCGCACCACCGACATGGAGGTGAGTGAGTGAGTGAGTGAGAGTAAGTGAGAGTGAGAGAGTAGGTGAGAGAATGAGAGTGAGTGAGTGAGTGAGAGTGAGTGAGTGAGTGAGTGAGTGAGTGAGAGTGAGTGAGTGAGAGTGAGTGAGTGAGTGAATGAGTGAGAATGGGTGAGTGAGTGAGTGAGAGTAAGTGAGTGAGTGTGAGTGAGTGAGAGTGAGTGAGTGAATGAGTGAGAGTGGGTGAGTGAGTGAGAGTGAGTGAGTGAGAGTGAGTGAGTGAGTGAGTGAGTGAGTGAGTGAGAGAGTGAGTGAGTGCGTGAGTGAGTTGAGTGAGCGAGTGAGGCATTGAGTGTGAGTGAGTGAGTGAGTGAGTGCGTGAGTTGAGTGAGCGAGTGAGGCATTGAGTGAGGGAGTGAATGAGCGAGTGAGCCAGCGAGCAGCTCGAATATTATCGTACAGAATCACATCTAAGTAACATGGCTCTCAAGTAGTGTTGTATTCTTGTAGGAAGTAAGGTAGCCAAAGCTCCTGGGGAGGGTGGATGTGGGTTCGGGGATAGGATCAGTTTCGCCTTTGGGATGCTTCTGTTGTTACAAGCATCTATAGGCTATGGTAACCGCTTACCATTGTAATTTTACCAGTTAGTGAATAAATAATAAACACAATTCAAATTTCTTCTTTTCAGGTAAAAGATCTAGTGACTGGCGTGATATGGAACATGTCGTCGTGTGAGGACCTCAAGCAATCTATCATCGACGACGCTGCACAAGTTATTGTCAACAAAGTAATCATACCGCATTCCGGATGGCATCCCACCAACCCTGGCGATACTTACTGGTCCACTGGTGAGATAATTTGCATAGAGTAATTAACTACTATTATTTATTTATTTATTTAATTTTGATGTAATTTTAATGCAATTAAAAAACTGTTTTTTAAATCCGGTTTCTATATTTAAAAAAAAGGACTAGTTTTTTCGTTCGCTAGTACGGCGAGTGTGTATCCGTAAAAAAAAATTAGATTAATTTTTTTAATTTAAAACGAAGTGTCTAATTAAGTGTCGGGCCGCAGTGTTCCGCAACGCGTCGGGCGTGCTGCGCAACGCGTCGTCGGCGGGCGAGTACGCGCGGCGGCGCCTGCGCTCGCTGGGCGGGCTGGTGGAGGCGCTGCTGCACGCCGTGCGCACCGCGCTCGCCGTCAACGCCATCGGCACCAAGGTCGTGGAGAACTGCGTCTGCGTGCTGCGCAACCTGTCCTACCGGTGAGCGCCTCGAGAGTACTGCGTGTGGTGACATGCTGGTTGATCTCTCGAGATAGTACGTGTGGTGACCTCCTGCCGGTTGGCCTCTCAAGAGTACTGCGTTTAGTGACCTCCTACTGGTGAGACTTTTGAGAAGAAAACGTGTAACGACGTCGGATGTCCCAAATTTTTTACCTCAATATTGTCATATTTTTATTTTACTTTTTACAAACCTCTACCGGACGATAACAAACCAAAAAAAACCCATTTTGTTGCAGTCCCTTAGAAGTTAATGTGATACCGATAGGCAAATGTCACTTCTCATAAGGAGCTTCTCCAACTTGGTTGGTTTTACACATTTTGTTAATATGTTTCCAATAAATGTCTGTACTTTGTTTAGTAATTTTTAGCAAATATGAGATACTAGTACTAGTTCAGATAATGATTTACTTACCATATGTAGCGCTATCAATGACATGTATTGTATTTTACGACGTGTTCAACGAGACTGCAACTAAACTTAAAACTTGTCCATTATCAGGTGTCAAGAAATAGAAGATCCACTTTACGATACCAGAGCTCCCCCCACACAGTCTTCCGGACAAGCAAGGATACAAGCTAGTGCGTCGAAAGGTAAACAGAACTAACATTATTATAAAAACTAAAATATATAAATAACTAACATTATTTATTAAAGTATTAAACCTTTAGAAGCGCTCACGCTTTATCGCTCTTATGTAAGTGATAAGGTTGCATTTGTACATTTTTTACAACAAATATTTGTATTTTAGTGTGCAATGAAGAATAAAATAAATAAATAAATTAAAGTTTAAATTACTAAAATAAATGTTATTTTTCATATAAAAATCATAGATATAGTAAAAAAAAGTAGATAATGCGCGGCCTTTGTTGTTAGTGAAGCCACAAAACTCGGCTCCTTCAAGTAAATACACGCGCTCACGCACACGTATGCATCAAACTACGCTCATTTTCGTTAGTATGTCACGAGGCTTCATACAGTAACTTTGCTTATAAAATGCCGTCTTGTGTGATTAAATGGTGCAAAAACAATACCAAAGTAAACAAAAAATCTGAAGGAATATCGTTTCACACGTAAGTACATATAAAACTTTAAATTTATTGTTATTCCAAAATAATATTGAGGTTATTCGGAACTTATAATTTCAATGTCACGAAATGACGTACCACGGGAGTGTTGCCAGTAGTTCTTTTTTTCAATACCCCAAAATGTGGGTAAGTAAATTGTACGCAATCAGAAAAATAATTAAGTAAAAAGTAGACATAGTTATTGTTTTTTTTTTTCTCGTGTTATTTTATGTTACATAAATTGAAAATAAAAAAATCAAAATATATTTATGAATTATTAACTCGTTTGTTTTATGTTTTAACTTTTTACAATTTTTGAGTAAACTTGGTACCCATATTTTATTATCAAATTTCATGGTTTTAGGTTTCCAACGAATATTTTAATGAGAGGTGAATGGGTAGCGGCTGTAAGACTGAGAAAATGACGACGATTATGCTGGCCATGCGCATAAAGTCAATTTAATACGATTAGTGATTGAAAAATATTTGAACATAAGACTACATCATATTAGTAAAATGCAAACAATGACGATGACTCTGAGTTCTAAGCGACAAAAATTTAAAAAACTTATACAACATAAAGGATTCTAGGTTTAAGAAAAATAGTTAAAAAAAACCGACTGCAAACTGAAAAGAGATAAACAGAGGGGATAGGAAGTGTCCATTCATACGATTATCTTACGAATATATTTTTTTATTATTCTACCGATTTTTTGTTTTATTTTTAGTAAATTTATTTAAAACTATAAACAGGTTTTTATTTTCACATACCCATTTTACCTATATTAAATTAATTGTTTAATAAAAATTTTAGGGACTTTTTTTAAAAGGTGTCAACACTTCACTCACTCACACATCTTTAAAAAAGTGGCTTCAGTTTTCTGTTCTAGGTGCGTTATCTACCTTTTTTTACTTGATCTATGATAAAAATACAATGTCACTATTTTTGGCAGGTGAAAACTTGGGCTGCTTTGGGGGCAGTAAAAAGAAGAAAGAAGGGTCCTCATCTTCAAATTCAACCAGTCCGCTTGGTAAAAGTGAGAACCCAGAACCTCAACAGCTCGACAATAACACCAACACACAATTAGGTTACAGTGTTCCCAAGGGCACTGAATTACTCTGGTCGCCAGAGGTTAGTAACTTTGTCTTGTGTAATCGTTTTTTATGATGCGTATATAAAATTCAATCTTTGTGAAATAGCAGTCTGAAAAAACAAACAAACAATTAAGTGGTATTTTAGTGTTTATATTTTTATATAATGACTAGTGGACACAACAGACGTTGTCCTTTCTTGCGAACTGTCAAACGCGTAAAGCTTAAATAATCGTACTGAAAATTTCCAATTTTCTTTTTTCTTTCCCTAAGAACCTACGAAATATAAGGATACTCAAACAACAAATAGTGGAATTGTTCCAGCCGTTCTCGATTTTGGCGCGTAGCAACACATTATTTTATGTTAAAATAATTGTGTTTGCAGGCAAACGAAAAAGACCGAATTTAATTATAAACGTAGGTAGACGAAAAAATAGTCAAGTAAATACGCATTATCAAAGATTACTCCAAAATTTGTAATCAGATCTCGATGAAATTTAAATGTGACCACATGATAAACATCGGCTTTCGATTAAATTAAAAATCATCAAAATCGGCACACCCAGTAAAAAAATATGCGGATTTTCGAGAGTTTCCTTCGATTTCTCTGGGATCCCATCATCAGATCCCGGTTTCCTTATCATGGTACCAAACTAGGGATATCTCCTTTCCAACAAAAAAAAAAGAATTATCAAAATCGGTTCATAAACGACGAAGTTATCCCCGAACATACATAAAAATATATATACGGTCGAATTGAGTAACCTCCTCCTTTTTTTGAAGTCGGTTAAAAATGATTGTTAAAACAGGTAGTTCCGCTGTACATGGCACTGCTACAAACATGTTCGAACCCTGAAACATTGGAGGCGGCCGCGGGAGCTTTGCAGAACTTAGCGGCTTGTTACTGGCAGCCTTCTATTGATATACGAGCCGCTGTTAGGAAAGAGAAAGGTAATAAACAAATATATAGATAGACTAGCATCCCGCCACGGCTTTGCACGGGTATTTAACAAAAAAATAAAAATATTTTTTTCCTTAATTTTTTTGAAAATATAATATAGCCTATGTCACCCGCGGATAGTGTAGCTCAGTCTACAGTGAAAGAATTTTTCAGATCGGTTTAGTAGTTTCGGAGCCTATTCAACGCAAACAAACAATCAAATCTTTCCTCTATAATATTAGTATAGATAGATAAAAACTTTATTGCAGTCTCTGCATTTAAAGTGAATAATAAAAAAAGGAAAATTCAAAACATGCACAAGTTAAGTGCGCAAAGGCGGTCATATTGCTATGAGCAATTACTACCAGACAACCTTTTGTGAAACTAAACATATCCAAATTAAAAATAACTTATACAAGTAACAAGTACTTCAATACGCCTCTGAAGAACTAATCTATTTTACAAGTTTTCTAATTTTTTATTTTATTTTATGACATTTAAATATGAAAGAAAGTTAACTGGCAAGTAACTCAATTCTGATAATTTGTCTGATACCTTGTCATACTTAATTTTAGTCTAAACAAATATATTTTAAGAATACATAAGGCAATTAATTTATTAATTAATAAACACATACAATACACAAACACAACGCCGAGACCACGATTAACATCTATATGGTCGATACATATGTCTGTCGTGAGCGGGAATCGAACCCGAGACCGCCAGCGCAACAGCCATCCGATAAGATACCATCTGATTTTCAGCGACACATTTAAAACAAACATATAACACACCGACAATAATTCCAAATATATATTATGGCTTCTATAATTCTCATAAATATCCTATTGTCTCTTCTATCAACTATTTTCCTATGTTCAAAGAATATAGAAGACAAAGTTGGATAGAAGATATTATTAGATTTTTATGAAACCAAATTCCAAGAGTACTTTAACATTATTGTTTTATAAGTATCTCTTATCGTCGCTTTTTTTCAAACATCTCTCATGTAACAAACATCTGCTATAAATCATTTACTCCCCACCTCCAGGGTTACCAATCCTAGTGGAATTACTACGGATGGAAGTGGATAGGGTGGTTTGCGCGGTAGCCACGGCCCTTCGAAACCTCGCCATAGATCAAAGGAACAAGGAGTTGATCGGTAAATACGCCATGCGGGATTTAGTGCAGAAGTTGCCCAGTGGAAACCAACAGCACGATCAGGTTAGTAGGGGAAATTTACCCATTTTTTTTTTAAATAAATTTTGTTTGCTCTGATATCACACTTCGCAAATTTGTTGAATGAGTTGATTGTTGAATGATATTCCTTGAAAGGAAAACTCGTTTATTCTGAGATGCAATTTTTCTTACTATATTACTTGTAGTAGTGTGCATTGTATAAATATAATATGATACAATCTCTTTGTAGACAATAAAATACTTTTTTTGTGCTTATAAAAAAATACAAAATATCCGTTAGATTATCTAAAATTATTATAAATAATTAATTAGCACGATAAGAATGATATTAATGAACTTTAAAAGATTAGATTATTTTTATTTTCACTCCCTTATGATAATGATTATCGCAAGTTCATGCTTATTATTCATTTGAAAAAACAACAATATATTATTCAAGTCTAATCTAGTCAGCTTTATTATTTAAGTACTAAATGCCCTGATTTTTTATTAAACCATCTGAAACAAATTGTAGGCCCACAAAACATAGTTAAAATAAACAAGTACAAACGTCCAAACCACGGTAACACCTACGTGGCCAATACAAATATTATTATTATTATTACGTTTTTAAAAAAAATCAGACTACACTTAAACACGTACGTAGTATTTTGCTTGTACTAATGCTCTAATATTATATATAAAGAGCTGAAAAAAAAAAACGCTTTATAAACGCTTTTACACTCAACGCCCCACAGTAGGATTTTCTCCTGTGTCGGGAGTCCGGAAACACATACAATCATGCCCAGACCACGACAAACATCTATATGGCCAATACGAATGTTTGTCATGTGTGGGGATCGAACTCGCGCGCGCAAGCGCAACATCCAGTGCTGTGATCGCTGCGCCAACGAGTCGTCAACCTACAATATGTTTGTAAACCAAGTCAACGCATTCGCAGGGCACATCGGATGACACGATAGCGGCAGTACTGGCGACACTGAACGAAGTTATTAAGAAGAGCGCGGAATTTTCACGTTCTTTGCTCGAAGCGGGCGGAGTCGAGCGACTTCTTAACCTCACTAAACAGCGTCACAGACACACACCGAGAGTTCTCAAGTTTGCAGGTACATTATTTTTTATCAGGCAGACAATACCTTGCTCAAAAATTTTACTACTCTATATTGTCTTTTATTAAGTAGTGCAGGCAGGTAGTAAGGAAAATCTGGAGCAACCCACCTGGTAAAATACCTCAACCTTACAGAATGTATGAGCCAAATAATATTTCTCTTATAGCTATAGCTTCAGCTTGTAGTATCTCACTGCATAGGTCTCTTTCCCCATGAAGGAGAAGGATCATAGCTTAATCCACCACGCTGCTCCAATGCGGGTTGGCGGATATATTCCCTACTATGAGTTACGATCGCTATCAGGTGTACATGATAACTACTGGACACACGGCTTAACGTGCTCTGCGATGCACGGTAGGGAGACCCACCAGAACTGCACAAACACCCAGACCACGGCAAATATCTGTATGGCCAATAAAAATCATTGTCATAGTCGGTGTTGTTACAATAGTGTTTTTATTTCTTTATTTAGAACAATTTACAAACATACACTTATAAAAATCTTACAAATATGTTCTAAAATTATGTGATGAACTTTGTTTGAAATAAATATAAATTAACAATAATAATTGTACCTATTGCTTGAAAATACGTATTACAAATCTAATCCGAGTGACGTAGCTACATTGACGTTTATGCTTGATTACTTGCTTATATCAGTTGATGTGTTAGCATCGTGTCTTGGTACATGGCCCCATGTCATTTGGAAAAAGAAATTATAAATCAATTTAGATGTTATCAATGTTAGTGATTTTAAGTAGATATTAGAATACTTAAGAATAAGCAAACAGGAAGTCGTATTTGATTAATTGTGTATTTGTTAATATAATCTGACAGTGAAACTGATAAAAATAATTCTTTACGTATTATCTGTTTGTTAGGTTTTATAATTCTTATAACTTAACATCACTAGATTAGATTCCCCAATTTATGTAACAAGTGCGATTATAATCATATTACAGTATTAAACTATGCTAGCGTATTAGGGAAAAAACCTGTAATGTTATCGATTTATGTTGTGTTTCTACTGGACTGTAATTAGAAATAGCTGTGTCAAGTTTCAACAAAAACGTAGTATATATAGCGTGTAGTATAATCTATTATTATTGATATATGTGAATATGCTACACATATTTTACGGTAAAAGAAAAATTAAACACAATCAAAAGAAAAATTTAACAAAAAATTATGAAATATTTCCCTGTTTTATCAAAGAAGCAATAGAGATAGAATGTTAAAAAAAAATACTGAACGATAATTATTTTTTAATTTTTGTAAGACGTTGGAACATTCTTGAAAGTTAGTTTAAGATTATATAATAATGACTAGTCGTGTCCCCGCTTTCGTCCGCGTGGAAAAGTGACGTTGGACAGCATTTTTTTGAGTATATTTCTTGGTTTATTTTGGATTATAAACACCGTCGTTTGGTTACATGTTCAACGTAATTCTTTAAATCGGAATAGCTATTTTTTATTTATGAACTGATTGATATGAAAAAAAACACTAAATGTTAAGTGAAACTTTCTAAAATATACTAGTGAAAACAACATCTAAATCGGATAAGCCGTTTCTGAGATTAGCGTGTACAAACACACAGACAAAGAGACAAAAATTTTAATAACCATTGTTTTGGATTTTATTTGCGTTAACAAAGTTTCTAATAATATTTTTTCTCATATGTCTTCCATGTACAGACAGTGACTCGTTAGGTTTTTATTATTGTATTGTGATTTGTGGATTATTGTCGCTTTGTAGTGTCGGAGGTACGAGGGGCAAGTGAAACGAATGACGTTCGATATTAGACTGCGTTTATTGTATTAGAATACTATCTTATATACACCACTACACCTCCGGGGGTAAACGCAAAAAAAAAAATCAAATAAATTTAGATTTTTTTTTGTGTAATAAACTAAAACTAAGTATAACAGTATAAACATGTTATATTACGTTATTAATTACTAAGAAAATTATCAACTAATAAATAGTTTTTTTCTATCTTTATGAACTAATTCTACTTTATTATTTTTATTTATTTTAACATAAGAACCCATATCTTCTAATACGCGATAGGGACCTTCAAATATATTATCTAATTTTTTAGTACATTCATTTTTTATTAAAACTAAGTCATTTATTTTATAAGTGATTGGGTTACATTTCTTATCATATACATGTTTTCTAGTCTCTTTACTACGTATTATTTCTTGCATCATTTAGAGCAATTTCTAATCTATACTTTAAATCTAAAGAAAAATTATCTTGGTTCTATATGATGAGATATTAATTTTGGAATGTTACATGATCTTCCAAAAATTAATTCGAAAGAAGCATATTTAGTTTCGCTATGAATTGTATTATTAAAACTAAAGCATCAAAAAGGTATCCAGTGAGACCATGAATAGGTACTATTACTGCAATATGTTCTCAAAAATGCAATTAAATGCTTATGAGCATTTTCTAGAGACCCAATCGATTGATGGTGATAAGCTGTTGACGTTAGTTTGTTTATTTCCAATAACTTACAGACTTCTGCCATAGTTGAAGAGGTAAATTCAGAACCCCTATCTGTTGCTATAGATTCTGGTATACCAAACCTTAATATAAAATTATGTACAAAGGCTGTCATGCTAGATATTACCAATATTATAAAAAATATTTTTTTTAAAGAGTAAGGTGTAAGGAAGGTTTTTGCGGTGTTTCTTGCCGATTCCTCTCTGCAGAATCTACATTTCGAATCAGTGGTAACTTCACTTACCTATAATAATTAATTAATAAAAGACAAATATATTTTAATTTGTAAAATGACGATTCGAATATAATAAGGAGAAAAAAATATATAATCGTTGGTAAAATTTAAATGGGTTATCTATCATTCATTAATTTTCGAAGACTTGACAAGATCGCTATTAAGGGTTGTAATAGCACATATCAAGGTGACCTTGGCGAATATTATTCCCTACTACGAGTAACGATTGTTACATCCATCAACCCGCAGTGCAGAGAAGGATGGAGCATGGAGAAAGAGGCCTATGCCCAACGGCGGTATATTATAGGCCGAATGCGTAATTAATGATGTGTGTTTATATCGCAGGACAAGTGCTGATGACGATGTGGTCGCACGCGGAACTGCGCGAGGTGTACCGCAAGCACGGCTGGCGCGAGGCGGACTTCCTCACACCGGCGCGCGCCGCCCAGCCGCGCGCGCCCTCCGCCGCCAGCGGTGAGTGAGCGGCGGCGGTGTGAGCGCGGCCGGCCGCCGTGTGCGTGCGGCGTGCGTGCGAGCGCGTGACGGCCGGTTTAATGAGCACGTGCAATTGTCGTTTCGGAAAATTATTTAATTATTGAAGATATTTGGTCAGAGTTGATCAAGATAATAGATAATTAAATGACGTTGTTTTTTTATGGAAGTAAGACTTTTGTACGCACGTTTAAATCGGGGAATAAGGCGTTGAATGCGTGACGAGAGCGTTAGGAAAAGTGTGATCGGGTGAGGCGAACGGAAGTTGAGAGGGACATATGAGTTAGTGCAGATAGAAATAGAGTTACGTTTCGCAAATTTTACTTCAGTCGTATGGTCTAAAGCAAACCCCCTTTTTCGTTAATAAAGAAAATATTAGTATTTTGTTGTATAAGATAATGGCAATGTACAGGTAAAAAAAAGTGTTTCCTAATTTTAAATAAATGTACATAGTCAATCCAATGCTATTTTGCAAACAAATAATCTTCAGAGGACATTATTTCTATATAAGTATATGTGATTATCTTTATATTTATTACATCGAACCAGCCTATCGCAGTCCACAGCTAGACATAGGCCTCCACGGCGTGAACTCATGTGTGTTGCCCATAGTCACCACACGGGGCAGGCGGATTGATGACCGCAGGGCTGGTTCCGACGCATCGAAGACTCAACAAGATTATCATCATAGATATATTTGTCACATAAAATATTTAAATCCATTCATATTCAATAAGTGAAAAATATCTGTATATATTTGTGTAAATGGTTTGTGCTACGTATGTGATGACGTCAATATAACATGCACACGGCTTATCTCTTACGCTTGTCTATTACTAACAAACACAAAAATCGTACTTAACTTGCTTTTGTTTAAAACAACTTTCAAACATCCTCTAACTAAAAATCTATACATTTATCAAACTTGTATGTAATGTTGATAGTATTTTAATAATTTTGTGATATCGTTTTCATAGCTTTAAATTTTTTACTTTATAAAACAATAGCCGCACACGAAATAATAATTTACAATTCTATGAAAACTAACTGGCACATCTTTCAAAAAGATTAATATCTACGACGATTACCAAATTTTATTTACATATACTTTATCAAAAATAATATTATAAAAGTAAAAATAAAAACGACCAAAATAACTTTAAATAACATTTCTAATTTAAATATCAAGTTTTTGTTTTAATTTTCTAATCTGCATCTCTTAATACTTTGTATAAGAATACACAGTCGATATTAGCGGGGCTCAGAGTCAAGCGATCTGCAAAATGACACAACACACAAGTCTCGAAAGCCTCGATAAGCGTAAGAGCTAGAGTATGTGTGAGCGCGCGTGTGCCGCAGGTCAGGGCACGCCGTCGGGCGCGCCGCACTCGCCGGGCGCCGCCAACAGCACGCTGAGCCGGCCCATGGGCTCCACGGGCGGCACGCGCTACGAGGACCGCACCATCCGGCGGCATCGCGAGGTGAGCCACTACTGTCACCTACTACTTGTCCCGCTCAGGTGTGGGCACCCTAACCTACGCCAGTCCTGACCACGTGGCAGATTCAGAAAGGTCGAGAAGTCGGCTTTGTGGAAGTAGCGTTACGAAGATTGCACCATATGGCGGCATAGAGAGTTGATACACCCTACAATGAGTACTATTTGTCCCGCTCAGGCGTGGTTACCCTAGTTGTGTCCAATGTAAGTTACGACTACGCGAGAGATTCAGAAAGGTCGAGAAGTCGACGCCGTGGAAGTAGTACGTGGTATGAAGACCGCACCATACGGCGGCATCGCGAGGCGAGACAGCTTACACTCTTTGTCCCTATAAGGTCGGTTGTCTGTCTTTGTGGGTGTTCCCACCGGGACTCGAAGAGCACGCTTAGTTGTTGGTCCTATGTGTTAAAAAAAATATATATTATCTAAATATTTGGTCATCTGGAGTACCCACTTCGGGTACTTTCATTTATAGCCAAGCTCTGCATGTTATATAAATTTCAGCGAAATCGACTATGACGAGTAAACGGCCTTTCCCTGTAAGTTAAAGTTGAATGTACTGTAATATCTGCATCGGAAATATTTTGATGTCTATATGTAAGATTTTTAGTAATTTGGAATGATCCATTAAAGTGGAAACTTTTATAGTAGAAACTTTTATGGTATATTAAAGTTTTAAATCTCAAGATTTAAGTTGGACTCACATGAGTGTACAAAACAAGAAAATTTAATTTACCAATTTTACCTAAACAAAAATATTTTAAGTGTAAATAAAAATGTCTTAAAGCTTTTTCTTCTCTGTGCATCGAGTATATGTCCAAAACTAAACTAATTTTGAAAAATATGATAAATATACCCATATTATGTATATGTTATAACTTATAACTATTATCGGTATATTTTGAACGTTTATTGATACAAATGGATTATTTTGTATAGATATGGTATCATTCTGCATTATTTGTTGTTAATCCGTTGTTTTTTTATCTCTGAGCTGTTATCGTTTTTAAAATCATTTTTGGCTTGTATTATTTTTACGTCACAAATTATTATTATTTGCACTAATATTAATATTTATTAATAACAGTGGTTAATTGTACATATAAGCAAAATAATGATATTTGTTATATAAATGATGTTTATATGTTTGAAGAAACATGGCTAAACAATATTAAATAAAAAATATCAATTTTGTTTCTCTGAAAAATGTAACTACAAGATATGGACTACAGCTTTCGCTGTTATCTTTTGACGACAGTGAAACGTTGCTCAGGTGACTTTAATTAAACTCTGATTTTTATCTTAAACTGTAACTTTAACAGAAGTTCTAATGTAAAATGTGTAAATCTTATACCGATTTTAAGCCATGTCTTAAAGTTCTTTTTTCTAGCAAGACTTAATCGTCTTTGTAAGAAAATATATAATCCATGTATATGTCTTGGTACCATGTATATTATAACCTAATATTACAGCAACGTTTTACCAATATTTAATAATTACCTTACTGAAAATGAGGGATAAATATACTGCTTTCAAGCAGTGTTGTGTTCCTGTGGTGAGCAAGGTGACCAGAGCTCCTAGGGGATTGGGAGTATGCTTGCTTCTAGTATTGCAAGCGTCTATAAGCTACGGTAATCGCTTACAATTAGACCTAGGCCAAGACAAATGCCAAGTTTTACGTTTGCAACAAGTGACTAATTTTATTATTGCAGAACGATGATACGCCGGCTATGGAAGCAAATTACGCGGATGGATTAGGGATGGGCAATCCAAACGGCCGGCCCATGAACTTGCAAGGAGTCCAAGCTCAAATGCCTCCACCAAGCAGCCGCTAAACATCGCACTAACCTTTTCGCCTGTTCATCTGGTCTAGAAAGAGTAAGACTATAAGCAGGATTCTGTTTTATAACCTAAGACAGCGTTAAATTGGATATTGTATTTAACTTTGCAATTTAATAATCTTTGACGGTGCATTGGTCTCTGCAAATTTGATTTTTGTATTTAGTTTGCAAATGATAGACGTCATGTGTCGGTGCACAGATTGTTATTTTTTGGAAAAGCCATGAAGTATTGTCTCTTCGAAGTTTTTTAGTTTATTTTTTATTTTCTTTTAGCCAATGTCAGTCTTCGGCCATGTAATGGAATAAGTGGTAATAATAATAATAAATACTCTTTATTGTACACCACAAAGAAACATTACAAAAAAAGTGATACATGCAAAGAAAGATGTACAAAGGTGGTCTTATCGCTAAGAGCGATTTCTTCCAGACAACCTTTGGGCACAGGACATAGCGTAGAAAAAGAGAAGTGGTTAGGAAGTGTACAAACAGATGATAAATAATTGGCATATAGTTAACAAGCAATATGATAAGTGATGACAAAGTGTTAACAATATAGATGATTACAATTTATTTTATTACTGTTTTTATTTGATGAAAATCATATTTTCGTCCAATTATGCCATATTTCGTGATCCACTTTTGCTATTTTAAGTAAAAATTATTTTTTGGTATTTTTTTATTTTTATAATCGAGTACAAATATTTGTTATTTATAAATCTCTTTACTTCCCATGACTAAAATGTAATATGCATTTAATAATAGACTTTTCACAATCTAAAGACTTATGTAGCAATGATAAGCAACAAGGAGGCCATTTTTGTATTTCAATACACGAAACATATACATATTCGTAAACAATTATAAGAAAAATCATAGACATCCACTAAAATTAATTTAATTTTATGTGGCCTAATGACTTAGATTAACAAAAATATCAATTTTTGGAAAAAAGGTATACATAAATAGTTATTTCATTAAAATCGATAAAGTCAATTCCCCTGTATATAGTCGTGCCATTATATTATATAACGTATATCGAGAGGGGATTCCCATAGGTGTTGTGTACTGACACTATATAAAATAGATCGAGGCTAGTTATCTTGGTTGTTCATTTTACAAGGTACAGTCAGCAATCAAATCATTTTAAATGTTAATTAAATTTACTTAAAACTAGCTGTGCCCACGACTTCGTCCGCGTGAAATTTGACAAAAAAGTTATTGTTCAGTTGGCAGAGTTAATAAATAAATCTCTAAAATAAACGTAGCCTAAGTTACTCCCTACTATAATCAGCTATCTGCCAGTGAAAGTCCCGTCACAATCGGTCCAGCCGTTTCAGAGATTAGCCGGAACAAACAGACAGACACACAGACAAAAATTTAAAAAAAAAATGTTATTTTGGTATGTGTATCGTGTATATATCCATATGCATTAAGTAAAAAATGGTTATTTTGATATTACAAACAGACACTCTAATTTTATTTATTGGTAGAGTTACAGTACCAATTAAAAATAAAATCAATTTAATTTAATTTGAATTATATTGGTCAAGTTTGTTATTATAATATTTTTGCTGACCGTACCTTAATATATGACATGACAATTATGTAAAATGACAAAATATATACTTAACCATTATCTACTAACTCCTAACGTTTCTAGTATTCAGGATTTGAATATTATCATATTTTATATTAACTATCCAAGTAGATAACTTAGCCCGAATAATCTAAGGGTCGTTAAAACGGGCTGTTATAAATAAAACACGAAGTTTTTTGTAATATTTTGTATTCATTCCAGGACCTTCGATTATTGTAAAATAGGTGTCTATTGTCCTCTTATATACTTAAGGAATATCCGTCTTATACATAGTGTTAAGAGCATTATTGGAATGTCTTCGTAAGCTTTAAAATTCGTTTTCGTAGACCCACTCGAGACGTCGGTGTATGATGTAATGTACAATCGGTCAAACTATGTATTATTAAAAAAATGATTTAGCATTTATGTGATTCATTGTACGTTTAAAAAACCATTTTAGAAAGTCATTGTATCCATCGATTTGTGTTTC
This sequence comes from Melitaea cinxia, assembly GCF_905220565.1. NCBI lineage: Eukaryota > Metazoa > Arthropoda > Insecta > Lepidoptera > Nymphalidae > Melitaea > Melitaea cinxia. The sequence continues at coordinate 6,362,227 of NC_059419.1, forward strand.
TTATGTAATAGAGGATTAGAATTGTTTTATAAACACAAAAAATAATATATCGATAAAATAGCCATGAATGTATGGACATTAAATTATTGTTGATTTTACAGGATGAACATGTATAAAATGACGATTACATGAAATATAAATCAACATTCGAATCATCTATATCTTTAATTAAGTAGTTACCCAAACGACTTCTCTGTGGTATATTGAATTAGTTTTTATTACTAATGGGCTAAAGTAATATGGTCCCATTTTGAATTTGTTGTCAATATCGGGCCAATACGGCAAATAAATATTAATCATCAATGCTGTCGAGATTCGCTAGGCGTTCTTCCAACTTTACTTAATATGAAAAGTTTTTCTCAGGGATGAAAGTATCTAGAAAAACTGCATACAAAGTATAATCCAAATAATTGTTATTGTTTTCATAAAACATGTGACATATATAAGAATTAATTCCAATATATCCCAATAATAGGATAATACAAACGTTAAAGAAAGAATTTCGCCGACAGTGCGATGTTGATCTCTCAATAAAATCATGCGATTGTGAAGTTGGCTTTAGTTTAGATATTCGATTCATTAGATGTTTTCCCTCCGTTTTTTATCTGAATTTAATTATAATATAGCTATTTATTTGTAATCGAAAGTGTAATGTATTTAAATATAGGCGGTTAAGGTTTATGTGATGTTTCTCTTTCGATGTATTTTATGCACAATAAGGCATTTCAAAGACGTCCGCGAGATGGCGGTGTTGACTGAGTAACCTGGTACAAACTACCCTCATTCAGTGCATTATATGATTTAAGTGACTGCATACGCATCGAGCATTTACTACGCGGTCTCGATATAGAGAAAGAAAGGAGTTGGCAGTAAAAAAAGAGATAGTAACCTCAGATTGTTGCTTTCTCTTTCCCACACGAGCGAATCGTTAACAGACCGCGGAGTACATGTTAAATATGTATCGTTAAGTGTATGTAAGTTTTGTATGATATTTTATTATAAAAACAATTAAGCGATTGTACAACAGTTTTTTCAATACAATATTGCTTGCCAGGGCGACGTCGCTTCTATGAAGCGATTTTTTTTTAAATATTATTATCAGACAACAAATATTTCGGTTTAGGCTTAAGGGATTTTATTTAATCTTTTATATATTTTTAATTTATGATTTCCATTTGTGAGTATATTAGACAATTGTAGGCATTATTAGGGATATTGTTTGTTTATTGATAATAATCATTTATTAACAATGTAATATTAAATTTTATATCTACCGCTGTACTATTGTATAAATAATTTTTTGCTGCTATGTAAATTAAATATTTTACAGCCAGCATTAAATTTGATCAGTATTTTATAATTTGCGTTAAAATTAATAGCAATAGTTTATATCTTGTTTATGATAAAAAATGTACTTGGAGTCATTAGCCATAGTAATTAAAATATCTTTATGTATATTGACCAAATTTTATGCTGTCTAAAAAGATCTCTTGAAGATTGTCACTAGGATAAGTCGTGATTTCACGACCTTAGTGTTACACCACAATTAAAATGTTTAATTGTTGTCTGTGGTCAACCGCAGATAACATTAAGTTGTTGGAACGGTAATACTCGATTATTTATATTTTATTTAAAAAAAATATTATTGAACTTTATTTAATTAAACACATTTCATCATTTGTCGCTGCGACATTATTTAGTGGTAATTAAATAGTTTTTCTTATGTCATATGTTGTAAGTAGATTTTAATAGAAAATATGCTCTTTTACATAAAGAAAGAAAATATCTATATTATACACAGAATATTAAAGAATGATTTTTTTAATTTTGTTTTTTTTTTTGTTTCATTTTATTTATAGTTTTTCCTTATTTTTATTACACTATAATTATTTTCTTAATTTAAAGTTACAAACATTATTAAATTAGGGCCTATGATCAGTGGGTGTAATTTTTACATTCTCATCGATTGACTGTTTTCTGAAATGAGGATTTGTTTGAATGAGACTCGATTACGAATTAAGAGATTTTTGAATGTTTTTCTACGAGATAAAAGCTGCTTCCGTTCGGTTTTTGTTTAATTTGTACGGCATTAGGTATCGTTAGTAATTTTTTATAGAATATAAATTATAGTATAAATATCTAGCGAAACGATTGCGTGTTCGTGTGGTTTCTGAACGAATGAAACGAACGAATGGAATAGTATGGAAAGTTGACGTTTGAGATAATTTAAATTCTTTGTAATAGTCGAATGTTTAATTAAAAATAAATAAAAAAATCCTATCTGTATGAATGCTCACGTTTTATATATTTACCAGTAGTGACCTAAACGTATTGAAATTAATCAGTTATTGTATTTATAGGTGTAATAGAGGCATAAATGGAGTTGTATTTACTATAAGCATTAGGGAGTGCACGTTTTTATTGATGATTATACGTTTTGTACTTAACCGACACTTATTGTTACGAGTCGGATCGTCTAAATGATATTTCCACGACAGTATTATCCAGTAATATCATGTACCAACGTTGCTAATACACTTAAATACATTTAAATAAACGCTAGTTTTATTTACCACCTTTTGAGATCGGATATCTTAGTAACTGTTTCAGTTAATTTGGTGAGTGTTATTTCATCATTCAACGTTCATTGTCGTCGTCAGACATGTACAGGTTAAACCTGAGTCTGATTAACGGTTTACCGAGCAATGTTAAATTAAATGTTGCTAACAAGAGTATAGCTTTACCGTCTTTTCCACCTTTCCTACCGCATCAATTAGAAGGGACCACAGAGCTTCAAGGGATGTCGAGTTGGTGACCGTGAGTAAGCGAAAATTCTTGTAAATGTTATTCACAACCCAAATTTATCTTGTATTTTATTCACGTAAGGGCTTATGTTTAATTTGTAAAATACATAAAGCTTTACCCCAGGTTTTATAGAAGTTGAGTAAAAAGGTAAGTTGAAAGAAAAGGGAATTTGGATACGGGGCCTATTATAGACTAGCAGCTCCTCTGGTAACCAATGTTAAATAAACAAATTCAGTATGATTCAAAAAAAAAATATATTTTTATGAGTTAAAAATATTTTTAAAAAAATATTACATAGAACAGCTTGGGATTCATCAAAGATTATTATATATCTATATATTACCTATTTCAGAAAAGAGGCAAATCGTCGAATCGATTTAAATTCAGCTTGGCAGCTGATGGGCTAGATCTTTATTATTTTAGATATATATATTCTTTTCCTTCAAGCCTCTTAGCTTCTGAATATTAAAGTCTAGTGTTGGTCGATCGATGATGTTGAAACGTAGTTCTACACCAAGACTAGTATGCGGAAAATCGGCGACGCTTTACGAAAGTCGATATGACTAGCATTGTTATGGGAGAGACAGGCATAGACATTTACGTGTTCTGTATGAACCACTACGGTGTGATTATCCTCCCAGTATTCATGTTGCTACAGAAAACAACCACCATATATACCATAACTTTATCAAACAAGAAAATCTTTCCATAAAATAAGAAAAATGAAATTGTACATAAAATTGACGTTAATCACAGCAGCCTTTCGCAGTCCACTACTGAACATAGGCTTCCACAAGTTCAAGCCAAAAATGGCGTTAACTCATGTGTTTTGCCCATAGTCACCACTCTGGGCAGGCGGGTTGGTGACCGCAGGGCTGGCTTTGTCGCACCGAAGACGCTGCTGCCCGTCTTCGGCCTATGTATTTCAAAGTTAAAAAATTGTACATTTCATTTTCACTTATTTTTTTTTTATCAAACAAGTTTAATGATTATACTCGTCAGAAAAAACAATGAACACGTATTCAATGAATTCTTACAGGATATATTGGTATTTAGATAAACTGCAACATCAAATAACTAAGTAAAACGTAAACTCAATACCTTAAAATTGTCAACAGATCAATATAATCTATTTTGTTAAACAGATTAGTGTTTTGTTAGCATACAGACGAAGAACAGCTCAGAAAACATCGAAAAAATAATATGATATTGTTTGCTTTTGCATATAATATTTAGTGATCAGCCGATTAGAAAGCCAAAGGCATTGAATGATTATCAAATCATTTAATTAATTGATTTTTAAACACACGAGTTCACGTCAATTTTGGCATCAAATTGTGGAGGCCTATGTCCAGCAGTGGAGTGCATTAGGCTGAAGTGATTGATTTTTAAATTTTGCTAAACTGTTATATTTATTTGAGAAAATTTTTAATTTCTTAATAAGTAAACAAAACCTGATTTCTACAGTAAAATTGTACAGGTTTAGCTTTTATCGAGAGCAAGTGACTGATTCTGGTGTGTCAATCGGCGATATATTCAATATCGCTGATACTACGTCTAAAGCAACTAATCAGTGTACAACGTTTAGCTATCATAAATAATATGATTAAAATTGACATAACTATAGCAATCGTTCGTGCGATATGTGGATTTAGAGCAAATTAGTAAAATAGAGCTAATAGATCAAGGCTGGGAGATTATATTTCTGATTTATTGATATTTTTTAAGTAAAATATTATCTAATACCTACCTACTACTAATAGTTATGAGTAGGTTCTTAATTAACTAGTAAAAACCGATGCATAAGTAGTACATATTTTCTATTATGTACTTCATGTATAACAAACTTATTAAATCATTTTTGTACCGTCGTAATGAGTTACATATTTTCACATCATGTTTTAACATAGGTAGTACTTTTACATTTTGCATAGCACCACCATAACGACACCTATTTCAAACATTTTATTATGTAATAGTAAAATATAACGTTAATAAAATATCTGATAGATTGATACTATATTTTAATTAATGTTTCGTAATACAAATTACCAATAAACAATTTTTACGAGGACGTAAATTCTAACGCTATAAGTTAGGAATGTATGTAAATCTTGATCGCGTCTGGCTGTCCTTTATGATGTCTTGGCAAGACGTATCATAAACGATCTTGAGAAGTGATTTTATGTCGTAAGTTTATTATATTCGTAAATAACAGTTTTAAAGACAAGTAGTTAAAATTTTGGTATAATCAATTATAAAACACTAAATGCCATCGATGCGCTCGCAAAATTTGTTGGTGTTTTTTTTAAGTATAATATTTTTATGCTAATTTATTAAAGAAACAAACCACCATACGTCATAGTACATCATAAGAAATATTAATATTTTAAAACGTCTCTGATTTTACAACTATTTGCATTAAAAAACAAGATTTGTAACCTTTCTTTCACATTTAAACATAATTATCATATGATAATTATGATATTATAAAACAAATAACAAAAGATAACAGAGATATATAATTACTAGCGACCCGCTCCGGCTTCGCACGGGTGCAATGCTGATACTAAATATACTACAGAATGTCTTTATTTATAGTATGAAGCTAGCTTATAGCGTGGTTACTAACATAATAACAACATTAAAATATGTGTCGTTAGATTACACGTTGTTACAGAATGCGTTGAGGTAATAGAGGTTCACTGCTAGTTCCCGGTAGGTGATAGCATGATAATATGTAGCCTATATGTTGACCCGACTTCTTAATAATATTCGTGCCAAATCCATGCAGTACTTTTTGAGTTTATCCCGGACATACATACAGACAAACAGACAAACAGACAAAAATTCTAAAAACTATATTTTTGGCTTCGGTATCGATTGTAAATCACACCCCAAGTATTCTTTTAAAAAAATATTCAATGTACAGTTTTGACTTTCCTACCATTATATTATAATTATGTATAGATAAACATGTCATTTATTAAAAATAGTACCTACTTATAGGTATGTGTATTTTTGTTCCGAAACATTCAAAATACACATTTTAATATTCAGTTTCAAATTACTTTACTTATTCGTTAGGTTTTGGTGTGGGAGAATTGTCAATGATAACAGTTTTTATATTGAAATTTTTAAACTCACTTAAATGCTTATTTATATAATTGGAAAACTTGAAAATACTAAACATTTCCACTTTATTATTTTACAATAATAAAGTTGTGTTACACATACTGATAAATAATTATGAAAAGAAACACGAGTCGAAACGAATAATTGTGTTTGCTCGCAAACGAAAAAAAACCGACTTCAATTACATCGACGAGTAATACAACGTAGATCGACGAAAAAATAGTCAAGTAACTACGCGTTATCAAAGATTACTCAAAAAGTAGTGATCAGATCTCAATAAAATTTATATGTGACCACATGACAAACAGCAGCTTTCGATTAAATTAAAAATTATCAAAATCGGTACACCCAGTAAAAAGTTATTGCAGATTTTCACGAGTTTCCCTCGATTTCTCTGGGATCCCATCATCAGATCCTGGTTTCCTTATCATGGTACTAAACTAGGGATATCTTCTTTCCAACAAAAAAAGAATTATCAAAATCAGTACACCCAGTAAAAAGTAATTGCGGATTTTCAAGTTTCCCTCGATTTCTCTGGGATCCCATCATCAGATCCTGGTTTCCTTATCATGGTACTAAACTAGGGATATCTCCTTTCTAACAAAAAAAGAATTATCAAAATCGGTACATCCAGTAGAAAGTTATGCGGATTTTCATCGCGTCTGGCTGTCCTTTATGGTGTCTTGGCAAGACGTAAGACGTAGACGTGTCTGGTTTCCTTATCATGGTACTAAACTAGGGATATCTCCTTTCTAACAAAAAAAGAATTATCAAAATCGGTACATCCAGTAGAAAGTTATGCGGTATAATACAACGTAGGTCGACGAAAAAAGTGTTAAGTAAAAACGCATTATTAGATATAACTCGAAAAGTAGTTGTTAGATCTCAAATAAATTTAAATGGGACCAATTGGCACACACCACCTTTCGATTAAAACAAAATTTGTCGAAATCAGTCTACCCGGTCAAAAGTTCTGATGTAACATACATAAAAAAAAAATACAGTCGAATTGAGAACCTCCTCCTTTTTTGGAAGTCGGTTAATAAAGTGATGAAAAAGGAGCGAAGTCTCTTATTTCGAGAGACTCTTTATCTTCTTATCACAGAAAACTATCGTCGGTTGAGTCTACGCGGAAAGAAACTAATTAATTCAGTTGAACCCAGCATTTAATTACCTCCACATAATTTATCAACGAAACGAAATAATGCTTAAACGGTTTTAGCGAAGACATTATGTAATCCCTTTAGCCTTAACGAATAAGTGTTTTGTTACGAGCTTAGTCACTTATGATTACGGTTTTAAAATTGTCAAGATTTTTAAAAAGTAAATAGCTAGGTACTTATTACATTCTTTTACGACTATTTTATCCTATTAAATCAACAATAATATATACTTTTCTATTATTTTAATCAAATTCACTTTAAAAATTATCAAGAAGATGTAAAAACTTTTATGTTCCTTTTCTGAAACATTAATTTTCTAATTTAAAGACTTAATAAAAAAAAAAATGATAAAAAGGCTGGGCAAAAAATGAAAAACTGATTTAGGGTACAGCAGGAACCCAGGGGCAGTTGCCGGATCTCCTACTGGGCGCGTCCCCTAGGTGGCGGATGGGGGAATGCCACTCGCCTGGTTCCAGCGTGGCGTGAAAGCGTGGTGTGGCGGCCGGGTTGCGCTGGCTCTTTGGAGCTTTGCTCGGTCGCTGGTGTAATCCGGCAGACCTGATGTGTGAGGGCCGGGCTGTGCTGGCTCTCTGTAGCTTTTAGCTCGGTTGTTGGTGCAGTCCGGCGGACCTGTAGGGTAGTTGCTAGGTCGTGCTGGGCTTTCTGGATCTTTGCTCGGTTGTCTAGTGCGATCCGGCGTTGGAGGTCGGGCATAGCCGGGAGGGACAAGGCGGGTGGTTCCGGGGGCGTTTTGGCTTGCCCGCCCTGTAGCGCTAAGGAGCGGTGTACCGGCCGGGCTATACTGGCTCCCTGGAGCTTTGCTCGGTTGCTGGTGCAATCCGGCAGATCAGTTGTGTGAGGACCGGGCTGTGCTGGCTCCCTGGAGCTTTTAGCTTGGTCGGTGCAGTCCGGCAGACCCGTAGGGTAGTTGCCGGGTCGCGCCGGGCTCCCTGGAGCTTTGCTTGATTGCTCGGTGCGATCTGGCGTTGAAGGCCGGGTGGGCCTGACCCCAGCGCCGTGTAGCCGGACGTTGGAGGTCAGGCCTGCCTGTCTTGGAGGGGGGACGCTTTGAGACGGGAAACATTCTGCAGGTGGTAGACTGGTCCGGTTGAGCGTCCCTTAAGTGGGGTGGCCGGCTAGGGGGTCGGGGGCCCTTCAGCTGGCTTGAGACGCCACATGTCGTCGAGAGGGGTGGTCTTGTGAGTGCCGCCCCTCTCTTTTTTTTATGTCACTAGGTCGGCAAACAAGCGTACGGCTCACCTGATGGTAAGCGATTACCGTAGCTTATAGACCTGCAACACCAGAAGCATCGCAAGCGCGTTGCCGACCCAATCCCCAATCCCCCCAGGAGCTCTGGTCACCTTACTCTCCAACAGGAACACAATACTGCTTGAAAACAGTATTATTTTGCTGTGATCTTCTGTAAGGTCGAGGTACTACCCCAGTCGGGCTGCTCCATATTTTGAGTAGGAAATTCCTGCTGTGCCCTACCTCAGTAGAGTCTCTCTCTGGCCTGGAAGTTTTCATTCGGGCCGGCCGCCGGGACTGGGGACTTCCTCAGCCGGGCTGCTGAAAATACGTATCTCGACCTTACATATATGATCACAGCTAAATAATACTGTTGTCAAGCAGCGTTGTGTTACTGTAATAAGAAAGGTAACCAGAGCGTCTAGGGAGGATTGTATCAATAACTAAAAATCTCAACAATTACATTCATTGCCTCCAATGTTTTTATATCAAATTATTCAAAAAATCATTAGATTTCTACTGTAAATGGTACAACAAGATCTTTTATAAATTTACAGAATAAGCAAAATATTGAAACTATAAATACACTGAAATTCGTGAATTTCACATTCAAATAACAGGTAAGCGTAACAACAAAGGTCTCTTAATCAGTGACAAATTGCGTCAAAGCAGCACCTGAGGCTTCGTGTTTGATGTGAAGTCACAAGTGGGTCATTTATTTCCTTGTTGTGATAACGCCAATGTTATAACGTGTTTCAAGATTGTGATGTAACAATTTCTAAGTGCGGTCGAGTGCTGTATAATTTTAAATTCAAACAAATGTAAAGTCAGCGCCAGAAAGATGCTGTCATAAATAATATACTTTAAAATATTATCTGTATGAAAAAGCCTAGTAGAAATTAATAAATGTTCCAGAGAGGATTAATCCCTAGTCTTAAGTAAAGTATTGGAGCACTATATATATGCCACCCTCCTTTACTGCAAATTGATAACAATATGAGAAACATATAAAACTTAACATATGTATGTACTCATTTATTCTAAAGCATACAATATACTTTCTATCAATAAATGAACACACTTTTCACAGCCAACGATCCCTTTTAAATATCTTTAATTGCACTGCCTTTATTAGTTGTAAGCTTTAAATAAATAAGAATCAATTTTTGTTACTATTAGCAACTCGTGAAATCGTAGATTTATTTTTCTTTACAATAAAATAAATTAATTATTAAAAAAAAAAAAAAATTAAATCACAATTACAATCCAGCCTATAACATCAAATTGGCATATGACTGCTGGCTTCTTTCTCCATGTAGGAGAAGTCTTGGAGCTTAATTCACCACGCTGCTCCACTGCTGCGTTGGCGGAGATATTCCCTACTATAAGTAACGATCGTTATCAGGTGTATATGATAAGAACCGGAACCGACAGTTTAGTGTTCTCCGAGGCACGTCGGGGAGAACGACAAGGACAGACATTCAAAGCGGAAACAAGTATTTAGATAAATATCATATATGTACCTATGTATATAATCCATCCCGAGCGGGAATCGAACCCACAAACCGCCGGTGTTTAGGCGCGAACTCTCAATTCTCATTGCCAAGCGTCATGGTCACACGCGCCTTCAATTTAGCTGACAAGAAACATAGTAATTATCCTGTATTACTTATTGTATGGTACAGTCTATTGTTGAGTGAGAGATGACATGTGAGGGAAGGTTATGAGGAAAACCAAACCCAATGAAAGTCGATCAAACACTAAATTTATTAAGATTATTTTGAGTATATATAGGCAGAAGTACAGACGTCATTTGACGTCATTCGTAGCAAACAAATATCAATTTCATTAGAAATCTGCATTAGTTAAATAACAATTTCGTAATAAATCAGCTAAATTAAAGAGGTTACTAATTAGCAAAACATCATATTGCTCAATGTGTGTTAACCCGTACATCCTGCCGACTCAAAGAAGAAAGATAATTTTGATATTAAAATCTACAATAACAATACAATTAAAATATAAGTACATCGATTTATATAACGTATATAATAATCATCACTGCACTACACTTTAAGTGGAATGTCCAGTCGAACGAATCGCGGTTGCGCGCTCGGGGGAACAGGGGCCTCCTGGTCTTCGTTCGTATCTGCTGCAACTGGAACTGCGGTCGTGGAGACGTCTGTCACAGCACTGCTCAGTATCATTTTGTTTCTGCGATATCGCATGGTACCGTACAGACATCCCGCCACAATGATAGACCCTAAGATTATATACAAGACAGAGTAATGATGTATATCGTGTATACTGAGTGATGCGTTTTCCTGCTCCTTGAGGTTAATGATCTGAGACTTCATCCGGCGCCACAAGTCTTCATGATCCTCGGGTGTGAACAGTTGGAAATCCGAAGTATTTATTATGGAATTTAATATTGAATAATCGGTTGAGATCGGTATGTTTTCTTGAAAATTTTACATCAAAGTCAGCATTAAAAAATGATGAAAATGGAGGGATCACTTCAAATTTCAAATGCCACTAAGACCTCACTGACGGATTGAGGTTAGGCAACAGAATTAATGTCACTCCAAAGAACAAACTTCCGAGCTTTCCATAGACAAATAAATCGCTTGAAAGTAGATGAAATACCAGACAAATGGGAGCTGGAAGACGAGTTACGCAACATACAAACGCGCTGGAACGCAATAGACACTTTGCACTTGCAAATAGATAATGTCCTACAAGGATCGGATACCAATTACGATAGTGAGTTTTACGTCTACGAAGGTTCATACAAGTCAATCAAAAAGGCGTTGAATCTTAAACTCACATCGACCATTCATCATGAAAAATCGACACCACAGATCGACTTGCCTACGTTTACAGGCAAATATACGCAATGGCCTACGTTTTACGACTTATACGTAGAAAGTATTCACAATAACAATTTGATTACAAAAACTCAGAAGATGCAACATCTAAAGAGCAAATTCCGAAGAGATGCTGAACGAATCATCCAACATCTAGCTATCTCAGCGGACAACTACGACACAGCATGGAAATTGTTGACACACAGATATAACAATCCACAATTGTTATTTACCAAACAAATCGAAATCTTTATCAATCTGCCAGCCGCTCTAAAACAGTCAGCGTACGAGATTAGACGTATTTACGACACGTCAATGGAATGTATCTACGCTATTAAAAACCTGGGTATCGATACAAGTACCTGGGACCCATTACTAGTTCATATTATTACAAAAAGCTGGATACAGTCACCTATTACGACTACAAGGAAGCCCGGAAAATGCCACGAGAATTACCTTCACTCTCGGGACTAATGGACTTCTTAGAGAGCAAATTCATCGCTTTAGAACCAAGCAGCATAAGAGATAGAGAAACGTCGTCATCATTCAAAAAATATAATCAACAAAAATCAGTTAGAAGACTTACAAGCCTCAATTTCAAAAAGAACATCGGTATGGAAAATTAATAAATAAAGAATATTTCGTTGCGACATACATGTCAAATTGCCCGATTTGTGACAAGAAACATCCCTTATACAAATGCGAAAAGTTTATCAAATTAACACCGGGCGAACGTTATCGAATTATCGAAGATTTTAACTTTTGTCATAATTGCTTGTACGCACATAACAAGAATTTATGTACGTCTATGAAAAAATGCAAAATTTGTAAAAAGAGTCATAACACAATGTTACATGACGCCTATGCAATAAACATTAATAAGCAGTCTACAAACGCGCTGACTGAAGTTATAATGAACAAGCAATTCGAAATAATACAGAAATGTCTAAAGAATCTTACCTTTATTACTAGTCGAACTGAGAAGGTGACTAACAATGAATTACAAATTTTGTCATCCTCAGTCTCAGCTATGATTATTATATCAAACCTACGACGCTTGCAAGAAAGCGTTATAAACACTTTAACAAGCCTCGCAAACGGTCATTTAGATGCACATTTGTTGATAGTCACGTTTCAGCTTTATCCATTCATTCGTTATGGTATTCGACAATTGTGTATCCCAATCTGTGGTTTCTTCAGACCAAGTTCGTTAGAATAAAAGCTTTGCCCGAACTGAAAGAGGGCTCAGAAATCCCATGGGATCATATACCTTGGAAATGTTCAAAAGGAGTTGTCTTTTAGTTATGACGTCATCACTGTTCTCATCTTCGAATATATTTTTGAATACAAAAATATCTGACGACGGAATCCAGCGTAAGCCTAAGGTTTTTCGGTTTTCTAGGCCCTTAAAATCTAGCGGAGTGTCTAATTGATTAGCGGATAGTCCTTTAATCAGTTCCTTTGTATTGCTGGACGACTTCCGAATATTCATGCTGGCTCCCTTCAGGATATCGATGATCTCTCTTTGTAACTGTTTTGCTTGAGAGATATTATCACAACCTTCGAGCAGGTCATCCATGTATAATGACGCCATTAGCGCTTTAGCTGCCAGGGGAAACTTGTGTGCGTCATCCACAGCTAGCTGCTTTATAGTACGCATAGCGAGATACTCTTCGTCTTTGTCAACTACTCATAATACTCATCGTCTGGAGTCATTTCGATAGATAAATCATTGACTTCTTTTTGCGCCCAATATTGAGAAATGAAGGCCGAGAAAGGCCGCTCATTATAATTTCTGAATATATGCTTGCGTCTAGTAATAGATCGATAGACCTAGATACGTTGTATTCCGGGTCGGCTAGTTGTATGTGTTGTATATGAAGCCACGATTTTTTTCTCGAAGGATCAAAACGACTGTATGTATCCTCGAAGTAAGACTGTTGTCTTGTAGAAAGCTTGCAGGTTCAGAATGACTGTGCGCAGCTTGTCAGCAGCAAGGCTGTTCTCGAAGGACCAAAAAAACTGTTTGATCCTCGAAGAAAGACTGTTGTCTTGTAGAAAGCTTGTATTTTGCTTGAAGTTGCTATATTATTTTCCAAACGTCGATGGAAATTCACAGCTTGTCAACAGCAAGGCTGTATTCTCGAAGGACCAAAAAACCGTATGGTACAGTCTATGGTTGAGTGAGAGATGACATGTGAGGGAAGGTTATGAGGGAAACCAAACCCAATGAAAGTCGATCAAACACTAAATTTATTAAGATTATTTTGAGTATATATAGGCAGAAGTACAGACGTCATTTGACGTCATTCGTCGCAAACAAATATCAATTTCATTAGAAATCTGCATTAGTAAAATAACAATTCCGTAATAAATCAGCTAAATTAAAGAGGTTACTAATTAGCAAAACAATCATATTGCTCAATGTGCGTTAACCCGTACACTTATATATCATAATTTTCAAAACAATCAAAATATTAATCTTCTATATAAATATAAAAATGAATGTTGCTAAGCGCATAACTCGAGAATGGCTCGACCAATTCAGCTAATTTATTTTTTGTATGTTCCTTAAGGCCCATGGAAGTTTTAACGCAAAAGGAAGGTTAAAATTTTTTTTTAAAAACCTATTAAAGAAAAAAATTAAAAAAAAATACTATTAATTTTTGACAGAACAAAGTCTGTCCGGGCAGCTAGTAATATAATAGAAATATCAATATTTAGACTCTAGTTTCATATATAAAACTGGGATTTTAATTGTTTTATACAAAGATTTTTCAATATTTAGCGCTCTGCTACCGATACTAGCATAAGTACCACGAAACAATAACGGCTCTAGAATTTAATGATTTTTCCAGTATAAGGAGAAGAAAAGTTACAGAAGATAATATTTAAAAAATCTACTACTTAGTCTCCTTCTTGTCTTCTCCATTCTAAGTGACATTGGTGAAGTCATGCAAGGTATTTTGGAGTCATTAATTCAAATGAATGAATATTAAAATATTTAGCGACCCAAAAAATTGTTTATCGATAGTAATCGGTAAAACGGCTGCGTAATTGTCATTAATTGTTCTTGAACTGAAATTATAGTGCGAAGTACAATTTAGAATCAGTTGGAAGAGCTCGTTAGCTTAATTCGAAATTCTACTTATTCTAGGGTGAGGACCTCTTATTTGGTTCTTTAGTTATTACTTTTATATTCGTGTTAAGAGATCTTGCCAGCGTCAAGAGTACCGATTACCTAAATAAATACTTAATTAGGATATTGAAGATGTTGTATCACATTTCGCTTTGCGTTTGTAGCTAGCTATTACCGAGTTTTTTTTAAGCGTCAATTAAGATAAAATATTAATATAAAATATTTTAAGTACAAACTTATCATATATATTAATACGCTAAGGTTTAAGATGTTTACCTCCCTTTTTAGAAAAAGCCTCACAATAATTATTCCACATAAATTATATATCATTTTATAGATAATTCTACCTGCGACCACATCAAAAAAAAAAATTATATTTTTTTTTTGTAAATTAATTAATTATAAAATTATATATAATATCAACCGTCGCACCGAAGACGCTGCTGTCCGTCTTCAGCCTGTGTATTTCAAATCCAGCAGTTGGATGGTTATCCCGCCACCGGTCGGCCTTTTAAGTTCCAAGGTGGTAGTGGAACTATGTTATCTCTTAGTCGCCTCTTACGACACCCACGGGAAGATAGGGGGAGGCTATATATTTTATTGCCGTAACAACACAGATATTTTGTCCAAATGAAAGTCCAGTAATAAAATAAAAAATAAAAAATAAATAAAACAACTACCGCAGGTTAGCTGGAAAAGACTTCTTCTAGAGTTATCTCTACCGGCTTTCTACATATAAATTATATAATGTGTATAACGCCTGACTGAGCGCAGTAGTCGCCGTCCGGGCTACATCTGACGCCCGTTAGCAATAGTTTTCATTCATTAGTTTTGTTTCATTGCATATTGGAAAATTACTAAAATCGGAAACATCGACATTTTTTTATTGTCCGCTTGGCCTTGGCCGCTGTGGCCAACACGCCAATACGCCAACACGTCAACACGCCAACACGCCAACACTCCAACATGCCAACACGTCAACACGCCAATACGTCAATGCGCCAACACGCCAACACGCCAATGTGCCAATACGCCAACACACCAACACGCCAACAGTCCAACACGCCAACATGCCAACACACCAATACGCCAACACGCCAACACGCCAATATGCCAACACGCCAACACGCCAATACGCCAACACGTCAACACTCCAACACGCCAACACTCCAACACGCCAATACGCCAACACTCCAACACGCCAACAGTCCAATACGCCAACATGCCAACACGCCAATACGCCAACACGCCAACACGCCAATACTTACATTTAACTGAGGTAGGGCACAGCAGGAATTTCCTGCTCAAAATATGGAGTAGCCCGACTGGGGTAGTACCTCGACCTTACAGAAGATCACAGCAAAATAATACTGTTTTCAAGCAGTATTGTGTTCCTGTTGGTGAGTAAGGTGACGAGAGCTCCTGGGGATTGGGGATCGGGTCGGCAACGCGCTTGCGATGCTTCTGGTGTTGCAGGTGTCTATAAGCTACGGTAATCGCTTACCATCAGGTGAGCCGTACGCTTGTTTGCCGACCTAATGACATAAAAAAAAAATACCCCAATGCGCCAACACGCCAACACCCCAATGTGCCAGTACGCCAACACGCCAACACGCCAACACGCCAATACGCCAATGCGCCAACACGCCAACACTCTAACACGCCAATACGCCAGCACGCCAATACGCCAATGCGCCAATGCGCCAACACGCCAATACGCCAGGTCGACGCACGAAACAAAGAAAAGGGCTGTTTTTAGGGTTTTTCCCGGAAATAAATCAAATTTTTCTTGCCGTAAAAACCATCCTTGGACTTCAACGAACATTGGTAAAATTGATCTAGGCGTTGTTGAGTTAAGCGCTTATCTATGCTTTTTGCGATTCATTTTTATATTATAAGATGTTTTATTTTATTGTTATCATTGTTACACGTTGTTCGAGACATTTCTTTTCTTATTAAAATATTTCATCCAAACCAGCAGCAAATTATTTTAATTACTCTTCCTAAGTAAACCTTCAGCTCGCAAACGAATAAAAACTGACTTCAATTACGAGTATATTGATACAAAGTGGATATTGACGAAAAAGTTGTCACGTAAATACGCGTTATTATATATACTGTAAGAGTTTGATATAAATCCTTTCAAAATCTACTTAAATTAATAAAAAAGTTCCATCCACTTAGTTCCATACATTATAATATTGTCACAATATAATTATATTATATTTAAGTCGAATTTGTTTATCAAATCGAGTGATTTTGATTTGTGTTTAAGTTCTAAGACTACAATATTTCATATTGTGTTTCAAGTGTTTCATCCTAATATGGTGATACAATGGTCTATTAATATTATGATTCCGCATTAGAATCGGCACGGATTTCAATTTGTAATAATCAAATAACAAATATCACATTTTAAACCTCGCCGCTGACCTATGTACTACACAAGAAACTAAACGTTGTTGGCGCGATTTAATTCCGTACACCGCCATCTGTTATTAAGTTTTGGTACTAACTCTTGTATGCAGAGCCCCTACTTTTTGAAGTAAAACTTTTTTACTCGCGGTTGACTTGGGGAGTAAGCTGGTGTGATCGGGTGAGGCGAACGGAAGTTGAGAGGGAGATAGAAGTTAGTGAAGATAAAGAGGGAGTTACATTTCTTATATTGCTGTAGGGACAACTAAAGATGTTTTGCTTCAGTCGTGTGCTCTAAAGCACACCCGTTTTTTTTTTTTTTTTTTTGTTTTTTTTTTTATTAAGCATACAATTTTTATATGGAATTTAAATTCGTTCACTTTTACCGTATAAAACGCAAATTTTAATTCACCCGTTCGAGCATTTTGCAACTTTCTACTCAGGATGTTGCGAGTTCGATACCCGCAGCTGTATCGGTTGGCTCAAAACAAGCATTAAGCCTTCCTTAGGAAAATATACAAGTAATGTGCTATTTGTGGTTTGTTTGTTTGTATAAACGCGCTTATCTTAGGAAGTACTTGTCCGAATTGAAAAATTATTTTAGTGATGGAAACTCTCTTTATCGATACGCCACGGCCCATAAGAACTGAACAGAGCTACAAAGTTCTAAAAAAAGTCGACGATAGCATAATTATGTCTGTTATCTTTAAAGGTTAACTCATTATATTCTTTTTTTATGGTAAGCAAGTTCGTTCTAAGGTAATGCATTATTTGCGTAGGTGGTTATATAGACATAATATAAATCCTTGTTCAAATTAGAACTTTATTAATTACGCTAGTTTCTATTTATTAAAAATCAATATATACTTTGTAAAGTGACAATTCGTACAAGAAGGGAAGGGCCATTAAGTTGTCTTCCTTACCAGCAGATAACTGTAAGTCTGTTATATACGTATTCATTTGTTACACGGACAACAATTCGAAAAGCTATTGTTTTAGAAAAATATTCGTAGTTATAAAAATGTACAGAATTTGTATCATTACGAGTTTTTGTCACACAGACAGACAGTTCAGAAAATAGTCACAATAATGAAAACCACTTGACATACCTTTGGCGTCGTCCATTAATTACGTGATGTTTTTAACAACTTTTTGACCCCCTACGATTCCATCTGCTTTTGGTGATATTTGATAAGGATTTCAACTACCCCCTGGGTACAGGGTAGTGTGTAGTAATCAAGTGATTTTTTTTTCTGCAGACTATAATGTAATTCTCAGAATATTGTCTTTAAATACATGTATAATCGGATTAAATTTTGTAAAATTAAGCATGGTGATACAAAATTTTTAGACAGACATCAAAGTTGTTGGTTGTTTTTAACCGACTTAAAAAAAAGGAGGAGCTTACTCAATTTGACCGTATAAGGAAACTAGGATCTGATAGTGGAATATCAGAGAAATCGAGGGAAACTCACGAAAATTGTAGTGACGACTAGTGCGTTTATTAATTTTTTTCGTCTACTTACGTTGTATTACTTATCGATGCAATTGAAGTCGGTTTTTTTCGTTTGCGAGCAAACACAATTATCTATTTATGTGTTGATTACAACGTTTTAGTAATCTGAACAAATGTTGTACTATTGAAAATAACACACACAATACAAGAATTGAAATCCCATATTGCCATATTGCGGTCAGTAAAATGTATGATAAAAACGATATGAAACAGTTAATATTTATTCATAGAATACACCAAATATTTAAATAAATGTTATTAATAATTACTAATAGCATGCATTGTATAGTTTCCGAATTCAATAAATTCTTAGGTATAAAGTTTGTATTACACTCACACCCAACTGTATAATGTAAAATTCCATAAAATACAAGCAAATTTGGATGTTACAATATTAATTAAAAATCATTATAAATTTTTTGAACTGTTGCTGGTTAATACAATGAAATCGATATTAATATTATAAAGAGGAAATATTTGATTTTTGAAGTAAAACTTCTTTAAGCATGCTTGACTTAGAGAGTAAGCTGGTGAAAACGTGACAAGAGCATTACGAAACGTGTGAGATGAGACGAGGCGAACGAAACTTTTAGGAAAGGTATAAGTTAGTGAAGATAGGAAGCTTTACTTTAAGAGTATAAGCACACTCATTGTTTTTAGCTCATTTATAATGATGACTTCAAAAAATTTCAATGTGGGAAATATTACGTTATCATTGAATGAATATGTTTAATAATTTATTTACATCTCTCATATTCAGTAAGTAGGTTCTTATTACCTTCAAATGGGGCTTGTAGGTGACTAATTAGCGCTCTAGGGTAATAATGTAGTTAGAAAAGCCCTAAGGCGGTAAGTAATTAAAACAAACCACTTCTTTCTTTCAAAAAGTTCGCGTACATCTAACCATCCTACTGGCAATATACTTCATGCATTCAGCCCAATGACCAAAGAGGTCGCTTTGCTATTCAGCCTTGTCTTCGTGTGAGTATAATAGTCATCAATTTTAAATATCGAACGGCGAAGCTCATTTCGATCTTGAAAAAAAAAGTTTTTTACTTGATTCTTTTTAATAAAAAAGTTTTTGGTGTGGTCGTTGGTTTTTTCTACTTAACTTGCAATTGAGATGTAAAGCAGAATAGTTAGCTCGGGTGTAAGCATCAATTGCACCCTCGAACTATAGGCGCACGAGCGCAGCGAGGCATACGAGAAATATCTCGGTCTGCAATTGATGCCTTACAGCTCTTGACTACTAATCTACTATTATTTTAATATTTGTATTTATATATGTATTATTTCCACGTATATTTATAAAAAAGGCAATTGATGCAATCAACTTGGATCTTGCAAACATTTTGAAATGGAGCAAGAAGTATGGACTGAATGTGAACCCTGGCAAATCTCAGGTCATAATTATCGGCAGCTCTGGGATGATTGCAAGAATTAAAAGTTTTAATTTACTTGCCGTCATGTATAATAGTATTAGACTGCCTACTCTGGTACGGTTAAAGACCTAGATGAGCATTTAGATGAGACGTTATCTTGGTCGGTACAAATTAAGGAAGTTAGCCGGAAAACTTTTACTGCACTAGGCTCTTTACGTCACTTCAGATCTGTTCTACCAATCCCTACCAAAACTATGTTAGCAAACTCTCTTCTCCTGTTTGTTCTAGATTTGGCAAATGCAAACTATCCTAATTTGACATAGGACCAATTTAATAGGCTTGAGCGACTACAGAATCTTGCAATCCGGTTCATATATTCCTTCCGCAATTTCAACCATGTTTCCAAATTTTGCTTAAAGTTCAAGTGGCTTTCTATACGCTCTCGCCAGAACCTGTATATTCTTTCTCAATACTGTATTGTGTTCTATTTGATCCAAAGGCCCCGTCTTACTTAAAAGATAAATTTGAATATCTGAGGGATGCTTCAGTATCAAGGGCATCGCGAAGTAATGTACTGAAGTTGCCGATGCACAAAAGTAGGTTTTTCAGTCAGTCCTTTACTGTTGAAGCTATAAGACTATGGAATCATCTGCCGTTATATATAAAAAAGGCTAAGTCACTAAAGATATATATAAAGTAGGTTATGTTTTATGTATGTATGTATATATGCATTTATGTATAAATTTTGTATATGTATTAGTATGTATATATTTGCATGTAAGTTTATCATATAAAATAACAATTAAACCAGTCCGGTAATTCCAGTGTAACCCTAGTCTAAAAGGTTAATACGAGTACAAAGCTATGTAGGTTATATTTCATTGGTAGATTACTTAAGCGTTCATTAAACAGGGAATTAATAATAATAATAATAATAATAACTTTATTTGCAAAACACACTGCTCCTAACATACACAATATATGCATATACATATAACATCAGAGGCAGGCATTACAGTCAAAGTCTTAGGTCTAATACATTATGTGAGTAATAAAAAAACAAAGAAAATAAAATAAAAAATAGACGATAAAAGAAGATAGTAGCGCGGCAACAGTGTGTCTCACAAAAAGGTGGGACCTCAGCTATTCTCAGGACTAAAAGCCCTGACACTGGTTTTCAGGACCACCATTCGTTTTCCCATTTTGGCGGCAATAGTAAAAAGCATAATTAAATAATAATAATGCGAAATTAAATTTAAACAAATATTAATTATTAATAATTATACTAATATATAATAAATACACTAAGGAAAAAATAAATTATAATATGTGACATATTAAAGACAAAATATGACCTACATGACAATACACATATACATGAACACATACACACGCACATACAATTATATAATACGATGACACACAATAGTACTGAGCACTTGTGACCAAATCAACGAATGCTGCTAAGTTGATAATGAATATATATAATTTATCACGTTTGCCATGATCAGACTATAATTTTAAATATTTTGTTGCCCTAGAAGTAAGATTCTTTTATAGACTTTTTTAAAACTTGATTTGGTTGTTAAATTACGTAGCGGTGGTGGCAAGTTATTCCAACACTTAGTTGCAGCATATTTAAAGCTACCGCGAAAAGCGGCTGTACGGTGCATGGGCAAGCTCAGGGCATACTGAGATGACCTTGTGCAGTGCGCGGTGTTAACGTTGCGTCTCCACTCAAGTTTGTCAACCAGATAAGTAGGTACGCCATGCTTAATGACTCCAAATAACATTGTGGCTAAGTGTAATCGCCTACGGTTCTCCATTTTCAAAATTGACGCCTGATTCAGGTAAGAAGTGACATGATCTCGCCGCGGTATGTAGAAGCAGTAGCGTGCACAGGCGTTTTGAACCCTTTGTATGGACTTTTTTGTTCTCTCTAGTAGTCGTGGCCCTATAACGACATCTATGTAGTTAAACTTAGAGAGTACTAGTGTCTCACATAGTGCTATGCGCAACTTTTCATCAAGAGAATCCCTGATGCGATATAAAACTTTAAGCCTATAAAAACAAGTTCGTACTATATTAGACACGTGCGATTCGAATCGCATATTCTCGTCCAACAATAGTCCAAGGTTCCGTACTTCACATACACCCTCAATCCTGCTACCGTTTATTTCGAGAGAAGGGGCTTTGCTCTTCACTAACTGCACTTGGTGACGGGTGCCAAGGACTATGTATTTTGTTTTATTTGGGTTCAAAACCAGCGCATTGGATTACTGGTTATTGTTGCGAAATAGTCGAATAAAACCCGTAATACCGGGTTTTTGTACGATAATAAACCCTTCTCTGTGTTTTTGAAGCAATTTATGTTAATATATGCAATACACATCACGATAGTTTCACAAATCTCTTTCGTTTGAAGGTATGTGTTTTTGTGAAAATGATTTATAGTGTAGATGTAGATTTTCTTATTATAATTCGACGATGAATGGGTGTCTTGACTGTAGCAATTAGTTTTAGCACTTACGTTAATTTCGTCTGTGTAGCCTATACAAAAATATGTTTATCTTTATAAGTATGTAGTAAATTAGAAGGAACGTAGTCAGAAGAAGAATGCTTTGCACTTAGAAATGTAGCATTAGAAGTTTTCGGTATAATATTCACTATGAAACGATCAGAAAATCCTTGTACACATTATCGTTGACTTTTTTTTTAAAGTTAACAAATATAACATACCAGAACAAACTATCGTTTGTTTACCACTCTTTATGATTTGACTAACAATAAGACTTAATTATTACCTTAAAATCTCGAGCCAATGAATTACTTTGCTGCTTCAAATAGAGACTTAGCTGTCTTAAACTTAAAATATAAGTAGGCAGAACTGTTGTAAACTAAGCCAATTTTAAAATTTCCAAGAAATATATAATTTTAGTTTTTAAAGTAATGCTTCTCATAAAAATCTTAATATTATGTTTCTACTACTATTATGAACAACTGAACCTATAGATTTTATTAAAATGGCTTTAATAATGTATCATCATCATCATTTCAGCCTATCGCCGTCCACTGTTGGAAATAGGCCTCCATAAATTCGTGCCAAAAACGGCGTGAATTTATGTCTGTTGCCGATAGTCCCCCCGCTGGGCAGGCTTGGTGACCGCAGGGCTGGCTTTGTCGCACCGACGACGCTGCTGCCCGTCTTCGGCCTGTGTATTTCAAAGCCAGCCGTTGGATAGTTATCCCGGTATCGGTCGGCTTTATAAGTTCCAAGGTGGTAGTGGAACTGTGCTATCCCTTAGACGCCTTTTACGACACCCGCGGGAAGAGAGGGGGTGGCTATATTCTTTACGGCCGTAGCCACGCAGCACAATATATAGCTATGATAAATTGAGTTATTGAGAGGTGTTGATTTGTTTGTCAGTTTGATGTTACTGTCTAATTAACTGATCCGATTTGGAAACTAACATAAAGTCTTTTAAACTCGACCAAAACCAAAGGGAGCATCTAGTCTCATATGTTTTTAGACCAGTTACACATTAACTGTTAAGTTTCCTCCGTAGCAAGGATTTGCCTATCGCATTATCACAGTTTACTCATAGGTTAGCTGACATTACAAGTAACGCCCGCGGCTACAACACCCCAAACCTGCACTTATCGATAATAAGCTAAGATACTCTTACGTTTCCCTGGTGGCGTATTTAGTTATACACGAAGTACGAGATTGTTGTGAAACGCAGCTAATATGTTTAAGGTTTCTGCACATTTCGGACTAGACAGTTGTAAAACACAATCTTCTATAGCACTGAAACAATGAATGAGATATTAGCATTATAATACATTATTTTCTAACGTTTACGCAAATTTCATTCATTACTATGAAGCAAATTTTTCAGATTCGATCGCGGTTTATTAAGTTTTTTAGATGCCCGAAGTTTCGGATACTTCACAGCAACCATCGTCACGGGAGGACTTAATACAGCGCGATAAAATCCGAAAAAGTTGTTTTATTATTATGTTATACATTAATTGTCATAGATTATAAAACAGAATGCGGTTAAATTTTGAGTGAATCCAACAGGATTTATATCTTATTATCGATTAGGATTTATTAAGAATTTTAAGAAGTTAATCAATGAAAAAAAAATTCCAACAAAGTCACATGTAATTTCCTAGGTGTTATAGATTGGTCGGTGCAAAACCTGCTGTTTGGTCAATGCGGTCGGTCTACCATAAGCCTCTACATTTTTCATCATATACGAAGTCATTCTATTTTTTGCTGCTTATTTAAAATAGCTTGCTTTAAAACGAAACATCTAAATAATAAATTAAATAATAATATTTTTTTATATTAATAATTTATAAATAATAATAAAAATAAATTAATTACTTTGAAAATAATTGTTAAGTTGTTTATAATTACGTAACAGACGACTGTTAAAATTCTTATTGTTTCAATCCGACGACAAACTATAGAATTAAAAGTAAAAAACATATGATTAAAAACATAAGAGGTAGAAAAGCCAAAAAAAAGCGCCTTTACACCGAAATTATACTTTATCGACAAATAAGAATAGAATGCTTGTTTGTTCACACACAATCTGCTGTAAGAAATTATTTATGCTTTCATATTTGTCTTTCGGAGGCTTCAACTTGATAACCCGACTAGAGTTATTTTTCTATAAACGACAGGTTCGCTATGGTTGGGAAGTACTGATCTAAAAATACATTATTTTATTTCGATTTACTGAGTGTCCGTGTTTTATTTTATATGGGAATGTTATAAAAAAATTGCTAAAGCTAATTTTCATATTCTATTAAAAACTAATGAAAGTATCGACTTGCCTCTATCCCAATTCGTGTAAATTAATAGTATATATATATTCGTTAAAATCTTGACAATATAGACTGTAGTGTGCGCTAGTTCTGAGTCACAAGCGGTACTTGACCGCGGTGGCGGAGCGATTATAACACAAGGCACCTATTAGAGACGTTAAAATTACACCTCGCACGCCGCTAAATATCTACTAGCCCTATTTGACGTTTACAACTTACGATTCGTTAACGACCGTGATTTAACTTTAGTACTAGAACGTTTTTTACGATATCGTTAAAGTTATGCATTTATTATTTTATTTAGTAGGTATTTGAGATATAAGCCATATTACTACCGGCACGAAACTCACCGTGATGCGACGCGGCGCCGCAAAATCAAAAATTTACTTTATTCAAATTACATTAGTTTTAATAATTATAGTTAAAAGTGAAGCTGACGCCGCGTTGGCGCAACGGTTACAGCCATAGATTGTACCCGTTGCGCTTGCGGTTACGGTTGCACATGACAAACATTTGTATTGGCCATATAGGTGTTTGCTGTGGTCTGGGTGTTTGCTGTGGTCTGGGTGTTTGCTGTGGTCTGGGTGTTTGTGCAGTCCTTGTGGGTCTCCCCACCGTGCTTCGAAGAGCACGTTAAGCCGTCGGTCCCGGTTGTTATTATGTACATCTGATAGCGATCGTTACTCATAGTAGGGAATATATCCGCCAACCCGCATTGGAGCGTCGTGGTGAATTAAGCTCTGATCCTTCTCCTACATGGGGAAAGAGGCCTATGCCCAGTAGTGGGATATTACAGGCTGAAGCGATAAAAGTGAAGCTACCAACGATTCAAAATGTAGAATTTACCGTGGCGCCGTCTATTGTGAGTTCTTTATAGAAACGGTCATTTAGAACCGAATATAAAATCATCATATAAAAAAGTTTCAATCTAACTGGTACATCGTTCCATAGCTTAATTGGATAGAGAACTGACACGGTCAGTCGGAGATGCAGGTTCGATCCCCGCTCGCACGGTTGATTTTTCATATGATATTAATAATGTTTAGAATTCTCTAATGTGTGGGTAGCACAAAAATAAAATCGTATGAGTTTTAGAATCGTTTGTTGGATTTTTTTCAAGTCAACACTTCATACTGTAATGAATTAGAACTTCACGAATATCGCGTCATTTTTATGTGTTACATCACTTTTAAGTGTAATACTTTGACAGCAACTTGATGGCATAATTTAATACTGTTAAACGTATTAAAATATGCCATATACGATAAGCAGCTTTTAAATAAATTAATGAAAATATTAACTTTGTTAATAAAACAAATATGTAAACAGAAACTATAATATACACTCCAGAAATACTCTACAATAGTGCTTTTTGAGTGAAATTGTTTACGAAAACGCAGTCAATTCCATCAATGTATTATAATAATAAAAAAAATCGTTGATTATAAACGATCTTTACAAGTTACAGACGTGGGCGACTCAAAGTTGTGCGAAATGAAATATTGATATTTTATACAACGTTCGACATCTTAATTAGCCGCCAAACAATAGCCGATTTGAATCGACGCGTTTTATAAATGTTTATTGGTAACGAAAATAGCTTCGATTGAAACGTGTTTCGTACTAAAAATATTAATGTTTATTGAGTATCTGATAACGTGGGCTCGTTTTATCGTTTCGTAATAGTATTGATCTAATGTACGAAACGATCTTTTAACTTCTACGACTTAATATAAGTTAGTTTATATTTGGCTGGTTAATTGTTGGAGATACAACAAAATTATATTTTAACAAATTATTATTTATTCTTGTAAGCATTAAAAAAATTATAATCATTTGCGCAAGTGCTCATAATTTAGATAATGTCATCGCTTTTCGACTGTGTGTATATTTTGCTTTGTTAGGTGGCTTTTATGTATCGATTATTGTTCTTGAATATTTAAAAATAGACGTGAATAGGCCAACCCGCATTGGAGTAGCATGGTGGATTAAGCTCTGATCCTTCTTCTACACGGAGAATACTTCTACATGGAGAGAAAGGCCTTTTTCTGCATGTAGATGGATCAGCAGTGGGTGTTGCAGGCTGAATGCGATATTTATCATAAAATTTAATATTTCATTTCATTTCATAGATACATATATAGTATGTATAGTAATAAATTATGCAAAGTCGATAATATTTGATACACTCTGTAGCCCAGTTAGGTACCTCTAAAATATTTATAAAATTTTATAGAGTTGTACCTAAGTGCTTTTGCAGATTATCGATAATCTCCCAAGCTTAATGGACCTTTGTGAACTATGAAGAAACATTCAATTTTTAAACATCAACCATTAATTATAACAGACATAACTGAAAATATCTTGCTCATAATCTGGAACAGCCCGACTGGGGAAGTACTTCGACCTTACAGAAAATCACAATCAAAAAATAATGTTGCATTTAAGTAATACTGTAAAGGGCTTGTGATGCTTCTGGTGCTGCAGAATTTCACAATTTTCAGCCCCTCTCCCGTTCTTCATCCGCAGGTCACATTCAGTCACCCCCTCTATCTTAGTGCGATGTCATTTTTTTATTTCGTTTCAAGTTATTTTTCAACAAAATCAACACCGATCAACCATAGATATGATAATTGTGTTTGCTCACAAACGAAAAAAAAACCGACTTCAATTACATCGACGAGTAATACAACGTAGATCGACCAAAAAATAGTCAAGTAACTACGCGTTATCAAAGATTACTCAAAAAGTAGTTATCAGATCTTGATAAAATTTATATGTGACCACATCATAAACATCAACTTTTGATTAAATTAAAAATTATTAAATTCGGTACACCCAGTAAAAAGTTATTGCGGATTTTCGAGAGTTTCCCTCGATTTATCTGGGATCCCATCATCAGATCCTGGTTTCCTTATAATGGTACTAAACTAGGGTTATCTTCTTTCCAACAAAAAAAGAATTATCAAAATCGGTATACCCAGTAGAAAGTTATGCGGTATAATACAACGTAGGTCGACGAAAAAAGCGTCAAGTAAAAACGCATTATTAGATATAACTCGAAAACTAGTTGTTAGATCTCAAATAAATTTAAATGGGACCAATTGGCACACACCACCTTTCGATTAAAACAAAATTTGTCGAAATCGGTCTACCCAGTCAAAAGTTCTGATGTAACATACATAAAAAAAAAAAAAAAAATACAGTCGAATTGAGAACCTCCTCCTTTTTTGGAAGTCGGTTAAAAATTTATAAACATGAAAATAAATGGTTGGTTACCACTAGCGCAGCGAGTGTATGTTCACACTAAACGCGTCAACTAAAGAATTTAAATTTTAAATAAATCGTTAACACGTACGTAGTTCATTTATAATGTTTTAATACTTACAATTAGATGTATTGTATTATAAAATGTGATGTCACAAAATTTTGGACCCCTCCCCACACCTTGTCACACAATGTCACACTTCATCGACCCCTGCCTCCCATGAATGTGTGACACAATTTATGGATAGTCCCTAATATAGTGAAAATTGAATAATAGAGATAAATTTATTTTGCTTAACGTTTAAGCAAACACAATTTGCGCCTATAGTAGATGGTATATAACTGTGTTCGTTTTTAGTTTGAAGCATTCTGTGTTGAAAATTTTCAAAAGATTTAAACTTCCATTAAATTTGTTTTAAGTAAGTTTAGTAACTTCCACGCGATATATATTTAATATTAATTTACCATATTTGGTTATATTATGCTATAGTAAGAGGAACTCCATCAAATTCATAATAATTAAATTACGCTATATTAGCTATAAAAATAATATTAATAGACATATTTATAGGTGACGTAAAAATTATAACTTCATAGCCGAAAGCGTTTAAGTCACTATAATATATCATAATTATGCTGATCATCCGATAGTGGCTCATTTTAATAATGGCGATTACAAATTTATTACTGTTTGATTGTCGTAAAGCGCCTTGAATGGATATATTGCTTTTTTTGATTGTATTTTATTATTAAAATAATCTTAACTGTTTGAGATATTGCGACGTAGTAAAAAATTAAGTTGATATTATTGTAATTTATTTTTTATGTCATCGTATGTAATTAAATCAGTTCTGACCTCGTGCACATTCCGTGATGTAAATAGTCTATATGTATATAGTAAATAGTCTTTGTCTATGTGCCTATGTATACTTGGTCCTGAGCTATCTATATGTCACATTTCAATTTTAGCTTGAAAGAGTCGATAACTTTAAGATGTGTAGAGTGTAGGCTTATGTATATAAATCCATTTCGTTCCAGTTTCCACTTATACATGAATTGAATATTATACGGAGGGAATATTCGTCTTTTTTTGTTTTAGTGATCCTTCTTCAATAACATGTTGGGGTAAGCAAGGAAAGTTGAAACAAAGGTAAGCTGAAAATTACGCTAGTGAGCTGGGAAAAAATTCGACACTCCTGTGACCCGCCCAAGCGTTGAGAAGTCGTTTACGCGCCAAATATTTCGCCATTACAAAATAGTAGGTCTCAAAAAAAATATACTTTCAATTGTATTTTTTTAAACAAATACCATCTAGATAATATATGTATCAACTGTCCTAGACCACTGTGTCAACCTGTCTCGCTTACAGAAAAGTTGAAATAAAGTTACAAGGTTTCTTCAAAGTGACTTTTTATGGATACAAAAGAATTTATGTCAAATTTTTTATCTAACTTTTAGCTTGTTTATTAAACAAGGTTTTATTTACTATACAACAAGTTGTTTTAAATTATGGTTCTCAACGTAAACACTGTTTCGATTCTCCTCGGAAACATTACTCTACATTGAAAGTAAAATAGGGGTACAAAATATTGTGTTACGAGTTATCGTAACAAAATTGCCTTAAATGTCAACGAAGGCTTTTCTTGTCAAAAGATTTTCCCTGCTGTTCCACCTCACTTGACATTTATTGCTTTAGCTTTTTCGATATAATGTAAGCTTTTACTAAGGTAAAAAATGTAAAGTAGATATAATTTACTGCGCACACTACTTCTTCTATTTATTTAGCATAGCATATAGACTTATCTTTGAACAATTGGCGAACTTATTGCTAAATAGCTTTACCATCTCTTGCACTGAAGTAGGGCACAGCAGCAAAAGTCTGGAACAGCCTAACTGGGGAAGTACTTCGACCTTACCGAAGATCACAGCTAATTAAAACTACCTATACTTTTAAAGTTTTAAGGTGACCAGAGCTCCTGGGGTGGATTAGGGAAACCGTATGCTTGTTTTCTGACCTAGTTGTATATAAAAAAAGGTCTGACAACTATATGATGTTATGCTTTGTAACACTGATCACTATAGTCGTTTGTAGTAAATAAATAAAAATTGATTGAATAAGATTCATAATGATTTTATGTTTTTTTTGTTGAGTCAACAAATAAATCTCTTTTTTTAATATATTTTAGATTAGTAAGTAACCGTAAGTAACATCTTTGTAATTTTTTTAAGCTTGGAATGATTCGATTGCTACGAAAATAATTTTTTGTATAATTTATTACAATACACTATAAATTAGTAATATTTAATTTCCTTTTGTCGCTTCAGCCTGTAATATCCCACTACTGGGCATAGGCCTCTTTCCCCATGTAGGAGAAGGACCAAAGCTTAATTCACCACGCTGCTCCAATGCGGGTTGGCGGATATATTCCCTACTATGAGTAACGATCGCTATCAGGTGTACATAATAACAACCGGGACCGACGGCTTAACGTGCTCTCCGAGGCACGGTGGGGAGACCCCACTAGGACTGCACAAACACCCAGACCAAGGCAAAATACCTGTATGGCCAATACAAATGTTTGTCCTGTGCGGGGATCGAACCCGCAACCGCCCGCGCAACAGGTACAATCCATGGCTGTGACCGCTGCGCCAACGCGGCGTATATTAATTAATTTCCTTTTGCATAGAAGCCAGTTTTGATCCGATTAGTATGTTCTTGGCTTTTCTATAAAAATTCTGTTGATGTGAGTAAATAGGCAATAGGCTGGAGTGGCCTAGGCCCTCTCTTCCCGTGGGTGTCGTAAGAGGCGACTAAGGGATAACAAGGTTCCACCACCACCTTGGAACTTAAGAAGCCGACCGATGGTGGGATAACCATCCAACTGCTGGCTTTGAAATACACGGGTCGAAGACGGGCAGCAGCGTCTTCGGTGCGACAAAGCCAATACTGCGGTCACCAACCCGCCTGCCCAGCGTGGTGACTATGGGCAAAACACATGAGTTCACGTTATTTTTGGCGTAAACTTTTGGAGGCCTATGTCCAGCAGTGGACTGAATAGACTGTAATGATGATGATGATGATGAGGCTGGAGTGATGATGATGATGATGAGTAAATATATATTTCTATTTTTTTTTATATTTCTATTAATATTCCACTTCATATAATATATGATCAATTATACTTATAAAACGGAATGATTTGTATAGTTATCTTTTTTAAATAACTAGATTAATATATCTACTAATTTTGGCGTCTTTACATTTTTTGTTAATGTTGAAAAAACTCGCGTATTTCCTTTAAACCCCTTTCAAACAGGATGTGAATATTTGTATAAGTATTTGGTTACCTAAGACCATTTCCTGAAGGAAAAATAATTTAAAGGCTTATAAAAAACATAAAGCGCAATAACTATTTTCTAATCTGTATGTTGTGTTGCATTGTATAAATGTGTGAAAATCTGATTGAAGTCTACTTTTAACTAGTTTAGATATATTTATAACTAAATATTTTGACATAGGATACGATGTAAATAACTTTTGAACAAATTTTATTTTAAACTAGCTGCCCAGACAGACTTCGATTTCTCAAAAGTTAAAAGTAAAATTTATTTATTTTTAAATTTTTTTTTTTTTTTTTTTGTATTAAAACCTCCCGACGGTTTTAAGGAACATACAAAAAAAAAATAGCTGAATTGGTCGAGCCATTCTCGAGTTATGTGCTTAGCGACATTCATTTTTATTTATATAGATTTTAACGTTGTCTTAATAAATAGACGTAGGACATAGGTACCTAAATATGTAGGTGTTTATGTTTCAACTTGTTTGTTTATGTTTCGAATTGTTAACATTTAGTGTATTATTTGTAATAATTTTGTAAGTATCAACGCGTAAAGTCGTTAAGTTGAGTGGGTGTAAGTCTCTGGTTTGGAAGTGTCTGAAAGCATGAAATGTTAGTTATAAAATATGGTAAGTCTAGACTTTGAAAGGTAGGTACATTATTCTAGATAAATATAGTTATAAAATTAAACGATACATTGGAGAAGAGTAGTAGTAACAAATGATATAAAACCGTACCTCCAGGCATCAACCGTCTCTCACGTATTAAAATAAGTACTCGGTTGAAAGAATGACCAACG
Source organism: Melitaea cinxia (assembly GCF_905220565.1). Lineage (NCBI taxonomy): Eukaryota > Metazoa > Arthropoda > Insecta > Lepidoptera > Nymphalidae > Melitaea > Melitaea cinxia. The sequence continues at coordinate 6,394,140 of NC_059419.1, forward strand.
TCTGATTGTTGCTTACAATTTGATTATGTATTTGTTAAAAATGAAGATTCAGCGATTTCATTCAAGTACTGAAATCCCATAACATTAAGTTAAATATATATGACCACTTTTGTAAATAGTGAAGAAACTTCTATTACCAATAATTAACGACGGATTGTTATTGTTCAACCGTCGTGAGTCGTTTTAAGTGTAGATTAAGTGAATCCCTAGGTAGAAAAAAAATAACTGAGATAGACAAAATACCCAGACAATAAACAAATATTTGTACAAAAGCTTGAGTCGAACCCGCTACCGTCGGTGATATAAAGGCGTCTATACGCAGTGAGGTAATGTGGCAATTAATGCTCTAACTCTTTTAATATTTAGAAAAAGAGGCAATTGATCAGAAGTATTACATATAGGAAATATTTCAGTTAAGTTCAGACTAAAAATAAAACGCGAACTAAATTAGCAACCGAATGATTTTTATCACCTTATTTGAATTTGTAATTAAAACTTTGAAATCTCCTTAAATATAAATTTCCGAACACAAGACGTGTTCGTATTCGCGATTCCACTAATGGCGACTGAGAAAACTTCAAATTTGAATGTGGAACGCTAAACTTTAGAAATGGCGGGAGCAGACGACGAACAGTTTCCACTGTATTTGCGTTAAGGTTGTTTTATTCGAACTATATATTATTAGTTAATAAATTATTCGTTTGAAGAGACACAAAAGAAAACGAAAGCATGGGCACACAGAAAGGTTGGAGGTAAATTTTCATTGCCAAAATAGAAGTACTGAAACGAAATCAAAATACGAAGTTCACGACTAAACAGGATGACGACGTGCAATGATTCTTCTTTATATATTTTTTCTGTTCATTTACAAATGAAAGTATTGAATAAAACTGATTAAGTTTATTAATAAAATTCAATTACATAATATAAAAGTATAAACTATAACTTAAGTGTCAGAATCTACTAAAAAACACCACGCCTGTTCTAAATCTATCAATAATTAATTATTAATTATAGAGTTATAAGATTTTAAAGTTATTTTTTAATATAGACGACCCTTATTAGTGGGTAAAATACTTTGGCAGTAACGCAACAGGGCTCATGGTAACAATTTAGCTAGAATTATGAAAGTGGGTCAGCACAGTTGCAGTATAGAAAATACTTCAACCGCAACACTCTTGTTTTTACGACTATGTCAAACGCTAGAAATAACATCTTCTTACATATGACATATATTTCTATTTTATTTTATTCTCGAGATCAGGTCAAAAGCTCTGTTAGTAATGGGAGTTTGGGTGATAATTTAGCGGGCATTAAGAAACTAGGTCAGTACAGAACTGGTTGGATGTGTTGTAGGAATACTTTTTAAGTTATTACTGTTTATAATTGAAAAATTCATACATTAGAACTACTATCATTATGTAATAACGTAAATAACAATTGGTTGATAAAAAGAACCTGCATAAAATATAAATCATAACAAAAGGCACGGGCAACTACGAGCCCGTGCATGTTGTGTTGGCAGACGTTTGTTTCTTGACGTCTTGCTTATGGTATTCTATTAGTTAAATAGTATTTTGTAAATCGTTTTTTGTTAGTTCTATATTTACTAAAAAAAAAAACACGCAGAAAACATGTCAATAGAAGAGAATATATATGTAATAAATAATATAAAATGCTACAAGAGACCGACGGATTTCGATTGAATTTTCTATCTATATTTAAAAGCCACAGTAAATTTGAAAGTTTGTTTGTAAATTTATTCGTCTAAACTTACCAATGGTAAGAAAGGTTCTAAAAACACTTATGTTATAAAGCAAAAGTTCTGTAAATATGTTAGTATTGGAAAACCAGGATATTAAAAATATCCTTGAATTTGAAAAGCGAGATGTCTAACGAGGAAACGTTCGATAGGTGAGCACACTTACTTCGCGTGGTGTGGGTGGGCACTGAGCAAACCCTACAATAATAAGTGTATTCGGCTTCGTTTTCGAAATATAGTTTCTTAAAGTTGATTTCCTAAAGTTAAGAAAAAAGAAACGAAAAAATGAAAAGAAATAAAAAGAAAATAAACGTATTCGTATGCCACTATATTTATCGCCTTGTTAGTTTGACGATAATATTGTGATAATGGGTAGCCTATCGCCGTTATTTTTTATTACTTTTATAATATCAACATTGACATTACAAGGATATTTCTTTTATTCTGTTCAATGTTCAAAATTAACAAATGTTAGGTACTTTGGTTTTTATGGTGGCGGAGCCCTACCGGGGATTTTGGGAGTTTCTCAAGCGCGTCAGAATAACATAATGGGGGTAAGCTTTGCACCTTCTGAAGTAGGTACGCCAGCCAAACTTGAGCCTTTTATAATATGTCAAACTTCAAAAAAATCGATTGCGAAAAGTTAACGAAAAAGTTTTTTAAAAATGAAAAAAAAATCATAAACGGTCGCGATTTTTTTTCGTCCATGTCACAAATCGACAGATTTATATTTTTCATTTATCAGAAACACATAAGACGCATATACTATGAATATCTGACGATCTCGAATAATTTCATTGTTACTGATTGTTTTTACATTTTTGAATACTTGTACTTGGTGTCCCCACCAGTGAAAAGGCTTACATCAAATAACCTTTTCGACTGTCCCTACGTACAGTATCGAAACTGAAAATTTTCTATTTTTTATTGCATGAAAAAACTACTTTTTATGTATATTTTTAAAGAAAAAAGAGGAAATGCTATACGAAATTATACGTACGTATTATACGTAGGGACTGTCCCTACGTATAATATCGAAATTGAAAAAAGGCACTTTACATTTTTTACACTGAATGATTTGTTAAGTATCGATAATGAGTATAAACTCATAAAAAATGTGATTTTATGTATATTTTATAGCATTTTCTCTTTTGTCTTCTAATGTTTACGCGAATTTTTTTCTCTTTTTTCTTTGAAAATAAACATAAAAAGTAGTTTTTTCATGCAATCAAAAAAATAGAAAATTTTCAGTTTCGATACTGTACGTTGGGACAGTCGAATTTTATCATTTGAATATCTAATCTTCATAATTCAATAGGTTCCCACGACGCACGATTAAATCCCTATTAAGTTGTCTGGTCTCCGCTATCAATATACATGATTTATGAAATATAAAATTTCATCAATTCAGCCTATCGCAGTCCACTGCTGGACAAAGGCCTCCACAAGTTTGGGCAAAAAATGGCGTTAACTCATGCGTTCTGCCCATAATCACCACGCTGGGCAGGCGGGTTGGTGACCGCAGGGCTGGCTTTGTCGCATCGAAGACGCTGTTATCCGTCTTTGGCCTGTATATTACAAAGCAAGCAGTTGGATGGTTATCCTGCCATCAGTCGGCTTTTTAAGTTTCAAGGTGGTGTGGAACTATGTTATCCTTTAGGTAGTCGCCTCTTACGACACCCACTGGAAGAGAAGGGGTGGCTATATTCTTTACTGCCTTAACCACACAGCGAAATTTAAACCTGTTAAATGAATAAAATAAATAATACATCTATAATATATTGTTAAAATTTTATATGCATTAATATCTTGATATATAAAAGCTGCACATGTTATTTGTTTTAAAATTGAGGTAATGGTTGGTAAACATTTGTAAAAGCCGCTGAAATGTCGAAAGATATTTATGTTTTTAATAATTAATACATCAATATTTTATTAAAAGCTTTACTCAGGCTACTTTTAGATAGCATTTTAACAAGTAACACGCACTTATTTATCATCAATTTTCGAGTCAATCAAGTTAGTACAACATTAAGTTAATAACGTATTGGAAAGTGGATTTTATTGAGATGAACTACCAAGAAACATTGTAGTTACTTTGTATATAAACTAATTATATCGTATATAATTTTATATAATATTCTTGACTACGCGTTGGCGCAACGGTCACAGCACTGGTTTGTGGCTTTTGCGCTGGCGGTTGCGGGTTCGACCGTCGCAAAAGACAAACGTTTGTATTGGCCATACAAATGTATGCCGTGGGCTGGGTGCTTCTTCTTGTGAGTTTCCCCATTGTGCCTCGGGAATTTTTTTTTGAATAATTTTTGTTAAAAGAAAATTATATTGCACATATAACTTTTTTTAATATGTAAAGTTATGTCGCGATATGTTCTAGTATAATATTTATTAATGTTTTATATTTATTTAGGCCCATTTGTTCCTCCTACTAAATTTTTGTCTTTCTATTTCCATCTAAATGTGGCTTAGAAAAAATTGATATGTGCGATTAGACCGCCTTTTGTACTTTGTCTTGTTTTGTAATTTATTTTAATATTTTTTTCTGGTGTACAGTGAATAATACATTATTATTATTATTACATTCCTCACACGGTATCTCCCCGGTTACAAAGCATTTATAGTTACGTTTCCGCCATTATGAGTCTCAGTGTGAAGCTTTGTAGTCAAAATATCTGAGCGCCTATATTTCTAGTCTTCTGTATAAATGTAATGATATGTGTTCGTCGTTATGCATACATCACAAAGAAACTACTGGATAGATTTTACTCAAATCTAGGAAGGCTTTATACATTTTCAAACTTTTCGTTGATCAAGTCAGTAACTAGCAACTTTATTCTACCACATTCTTCGTTCTTATGTTGATTCGTTGATGATATTAAGCTAGTAAAACAAAAAAGAAACAGTTGGCTAAGTTAACGAATAGACTAGTAGTTGAACAAACGTGCCAGCTTGAAAAAATACAATGTCTAAGTTATGGTGCCTAGAAGACTTACATTACCATTAAAATTACATAAGTACAATGTCTACCTACTGAATGGATGGTGTGGCAAATATCTTACATGCTTTTAGCTTAGCTAAAACGGGGACTTACCTACGATTTAAAGAAGGAGGAGGTTCACAATTCGACTGTTAATTTTTTTTTGTGTGTTATCTCATCCTTTTACTGGTTGTACTGATTTTGATGAATATTTTTGAGATCTGAAGAGTAGATTCCTATTATCGCGTTTTTAATTGAATTCCACTACATTGATTATGTTCTCCTTTTAAAGCTTGTTGATCTAAAGAAAGACAGTTTTTATTATTTAACAATAAACTCAATTATTTCCAGTTCTCCAGGAAGTAAATCTGCACAAAGATAAATCAGTGTAACTGATCCTTTATACAATTATAGTTTGGAAGATATTTCAGCGTTAGCTGTTAACACATTACAGTGGGAATGCTCAAAGTTAAATTGAGGATAAGGGCCACTGTATAAGTCCTGTACGATCGTAACGCTGTAGTAACCAATTAAGCGTCCCTTGTAACTGTCAAAATTTTATAGCCGAGCGATAAATACTTAAGTTACTATTGTTTGTTTACTTTTCGTTTTCAGGGCTCGGCCACAGACTAACAAAATTAGCTACAGGTTCACTGGTTCAAATAAATTTTCACAGATAAAACAATTGTCGTTGTGAAGTTTAGATATAGACTCTTTAATGAGTTGTATGTATATATTTAATGATGCGAGAAATATTTGTGTAAGTCCAACAGATCTTTATTGTGATCTTAGCGTTTGTGTTCGTGTTAAACTTTTTATTCCAACATACAGAAGTTCTAAAAAGTGTGCTACTGAGGGTTTCACTAAAACTTTGTTAAATAAGTAGTTGTGCTTGCTAAAACATATATTAGTATTCGCTAACAGAACTACAACTATAGCTACACTGGGTATCTTTAAACTTATGAATACAATATTAAGATAAAAATCTATCTTATTTGAACTAAAATGTCATTCCCAGTTTTATTTAAAGGAATTTACAAAAGTCGAAACTATTTGTTCACCGTTTACAGTTTCCGTTTTCTGTCGCAACAATACGACGGAGTTAAAAACTACTAGAAGTTTCGAGAAGAAAATCTGCTTCTATGCATAAGTAATACGAGGCGTCGGTGGTTAAAAACAGCCTCAAAGTTAGTGTTCAAATCGGCCATTCTGAACGTAACTGCTTCGACAACCTCTGTTCGTGGGGGCACCATGATTTGAAAATATACAAACACAATAGTAGGTCTATACCTTAATTTTTATTTTTTTATTTTTCGCCATTTATTTTGATTCCTTATGCGTCTATAAATTTTCACAATTTCAGGGTCACTATGAACAATTTTATTTTTACTGCGATTTTTATTTTTAAAATTCCCAATATTTCGACGACGAGTCACTCGAGACCAAGCGTCTGCAGCGTCGTCAAAGTATAGGAAGTTTAAAAATGTCAATCGCTGTAAATCATGTGAAAGTAGAATGTATGCACATAATAAACACATTTATTTATATGTATCTACGTATTACATGTTTAATTCTGGTGTAGTTGACGCTCTAAGTCTAGCGGTTTAATTCTCGCTTAGACCGAAAATTTGCACCGGCACAAATATCTTTTAATTAATGTGGGCCCAATTAGACGTGAAGCGTATGAACAATAATCGATTAATAGATACAACACTTGATAATCTGTATTTTAAACTTATCATGTGCGGGTATCGAACCCGCAACCGCCAGCGCAACAGCCTCAAACTTGTGCTGTGACCGTTGCGCCAAGGCATCGTCACATTTATATATATAAAAAAAATTATATTTAACAATAATAGTATCAATCAATAATAACTTTGGGTTATTTAACTAACTTTGGGTATATAACTTCTATTAATTTTTCTTGCCAATTTTGTCTTGATTCTAGTAACGCAGAATGTTTCCTTACGTTTAGCACTAATTTGACAGTGGAAAAAAATATTGTTGAGCTGATACTATTTATAATTTTATACAGTAGCATTTGATCGAGATGGACATGTCCGTCAGCGGCCGTTAGTGTTGCCCAAATGCAAGAACAAGACGAGACTTAGCCAGTCTTGGTCTTGGTCTTGCGCCAATACACCTGGTCTTGGTCTTGGTCTTGGTCTTGCGCTCCCAGTCTTGGTCTTGGTCTTGGTCTTGCAGCAAGAGTCTTGCAAGTCTTGCAATTACCTATTAGTCTATTACTATTTATTAAAGTTTACTTTAAATCTTAGAAAAACGTATTAGAATTGGAACATTGTGAGCTTGAATTAACATAGCCATAGTAAAGATCAAGCAGATTAATAAATAACTGAAGATTTGATAAGAAATTCGAAAAACCAACTGACCTATATGTCGTTTTCCATGGAAGTAGCTGTTTCTTAATAAACATTTATGATTTATAAGCTTACATTTGCTAAAACATGTAAAAAAACAAATTAATTACAATAACTTGACTGTATTTTAAAGAACAATACTTATCTGTCTAGAAAGAGATTGAACCCTCAACTTATAAGAAATTTATATACTTACTAGAATGAATTAATATGACATCTACTACCTATCCTTACCATTTTATCCTAATCATAATACTACTTGCGTGATCAGTATAATGTATTCATTTTCATTCTAAGCACTCTGAAACTTATTTATTCTTTGGAACACCTGTAGGTACTCTTAAAATTCGAAATTATTTTGCATGAGTATACCTACGCCCTATGGCGGCAATCAAATAGTGTCAAATGTTATGATTTCGGCGTGGCGGCAACGATTGTTTTAGATTTCAAAAGAAGCCGCCGGCGCGTGTATCATAACCATGTACTTCCGAAAAGCGGCAAATTTCTTTGAGAAGTAAGTACAAAACCTTTGATGCCGCATTATCAAAGTGCCGATGGTTAAAACATAACTATGCATGCACTCAGTTTGATTTTAATAGATATTTTTTTATTCGCTATGTTTATGGTATTAGTCGTAATGCGCATAGGTCCAGTTTTTCATATTCTTTGATACAGTTTTTTGCGTCTCATAGAATTCCTAAGCGTACCTACCTATACACCGAACTGTTACACCTAACTACTCAGTGAAATAGCGCTAAGTCCTAGCTGCAAGACGCAAGAGTCTTGCAGGCTATGTCTTGTTCTTGCTCAAGTCTTGCACGGTCAGTCTTGGTCTTGGTCTTGCTAAAAATACGCGGTCTTGTTCTTGGTCTTGGTCTTGCAAAAACGCAAGAACAAGACCAAGACTGCAAGACCAAGACTGAATTTGGGCAACACTAGCGGCCGTCATCATTGTAACAAAATTGTTACGAAAAATTGAAATTTTGATTATTTGACTTGATTTTCTTTTACTGATTGAAAAAATATTTAAGGTAACTAGTTTGTATATTGAGTAGTATAGGAATACCTGATCACAGAAAAAGCAATTAAAGTTTCAGATATATATTATAATATCTAATCTCTCTATCTAAATAGCTAATTAGCCATAAGTCCGCCCATTGTACTTCACTGTCTGTAACTATCTTTATGCTTTGTTTGTAATATATTTGTGGTGTACAATAAAGTATAAAATAAATAAATAAAATAAATAATATCTTATTTGTGGTTATATATGTGAAATGTTACAGCATGCATAGCGCATGGAAGCGATTAAATTATCTACCTAAAGATTACTCGACCATCTTACACTAAACATACAACCAATATCTTTACTTATATCGAATCTTGTAACTATTATTGCCTAGTCTTTGTTCTAGTCTCGCTATAGTATATGTAACTAGTCCGTCATTGGCTGTTGTCATAAAATTCGGATAAGGGTCGCAAAGGTCAGATGTAGCCCTCATGTATAAATGTATGAACATGAAAGCTGTAGAATATTAAGTAATGTAATCTGTAACACTGTATAAAGAATACTTAATTTGTGAGAGTATATATATCCTTAAATAATGTAGATAACAGAAGATAAATAATAAATAAAATTTGAAACTGGAAAGGTTAATAATAATATAATAATATTCATTTATAATATTTCTTGTAATAAATATTTTATATAAACCTACCAATATTGTTTTATTAGATTTCTTTCATGAATTATTTATGAAATAAAAAGTAAAATATATGACTAATATAGTTAAATATAAAAAATGTAATTAAATACTTATTCTGCCGTGTTTCAGGTAAAGATAATTTCTTTTACTGCTTTAACATTTTGACGCCTCGCGGCATCAATCCCGCCTTCCTGCAGGAACTGCCGAAGAGCGAAGCTGGACAGTGTCCAGCATAATGCCTTCAGCAGTGACTGCTCAGTGAGTGGGAGGTGGGACGAGCTGGCGCGATCGTCCGTCGCTTATTGCTGACAGTGCGATAGTCGGCACAGCGGTGTATTTAAAAGAAGTCTCCGTATCCCTGGCACAGAGTACGCGAGACATTCTGCAGGGACTCTGGGTCTGGAAGAAACTTATAAGTTTGTTGTGGAGCAAAGTTCCTGCAGAACAAGAGGGATACGCCACGCGTCCTCCGAATCGTGCAATAGGTATGTATGGAAGGGTGAATGCAGCCAACTTAGGCAGTAGCTTAAACACCGATTCCTGTCCTAAAAACAAGCAAATTATAGAAACGCAATATTCACAAAATGGCGATTAAATATGTTCCAGTTTTAAATTGTATATAGTAAGGTAGCATAGATTATTAAGTATAGGATTAGGAATTTGTAAAATAGTTTAAGGTTAAAGACTGTCTGACTAAAAATAGACTTTGTAATTAAATTAAAATAGTATTAAGTAGAAATAAGATAATGGGAAAATTTTTAAAAATAACTGAGAAAACACGAATGTATAATAGTAGCTTTTGAGAGATAGTAAAGTATCTCAAGAAAGTCACTGAGATAAAACACATAAGCCTACAATTGTAAAAAAGCAGACTATAAACTAGCAAATTCTTTGTTTTCTTTACCCTGATAAGCTTCATAAGAAATAAATATATGTAAGATAGTGTAGAGTAGGAAGCACCTAGTTTGGGGACCCACCCTGAGTATGAAAGATGATGGACGCGAGAAAGAAATTAGTATGAGGAATGAAAGTGCGAGAGGCATAAATGATAGAACTGGAATGAAAGAGTACAACATAGGTACAGGCTCCGACCATACAAATCGGAGGTTTAGATTAAAAAAAAAAAAAAAACATTTTGACGCCATTGTAATTCTATAATGACTACAATTTATTGTAAAATATATCGTTATAACTGTTTTATTATACTGTTTATCGAAAAAAAATATGTAGCTATATACCAGTCGGCTGTAACCTATAACACAAGCATTAAGTTGCTTACTTTAGGAACAGATGACCGTGTGTGTATTGTGCAAATATTTATTTATTTATTATTTATTTATTAAACCTGTATTGTCAATATAATACAGTTTCTTGTGTTTAAATCAATTCAAAGCAATAAACTCAGATTTCAATATTTAGAGATATACTTTACCGCCTTTTACCTACGTACAAAAGTATAATAGTAAGCAATAACACTAATCCTCAAAATAGTTTTTAATCATAATTAAAATCATCATTCAACAGTTTCATATTAATGTCAGAAAGCTTTATAGAATTATATAAAACCAATATTCATGGCCACCCTTCATGTAACAAAAGCCATTACCTGCTTCGCGCCACAGTGACTTGCTAACTTGTATAAAATGACTCGGGTTATCCGAGCTCGCGCTCGAAATATGCTCATACGATTTCGTGGCGAAATAGCGGCCATCTTATTACTGTCTACTCAAGTATTGTACCGTGATGTATTGAATATGATATTGTACGGGAAGGGTTAGTATGAGAAAGCATTTATAGTTATTTCAAGAAAACTTACTCTTTATTTTTATTGTTTTTGTACATTTTTTTTCATTTTCATTAAACATATACAGATACAGTAATTTGATTTCAAATTCTCTTTTCATAAAAAATAATTAATACGTAAGTTGTGTGTATTGATTAAGGCTGCCGTCCGGGTTTCCCCGGATTTGTCCTAGTTTGTAGGGCGTCCGGTGAGCGTCCGGGCGGGGTTCTTTAATAATGTACGGTTTTCACCCGGACACTTTTTATATTAGAGAAAATCCGATTAATTGAATGATTTGCATTAAATTAAGCATATAGATACTTAAAAATTCAGAGCTACAAATAGACACCCGCTAGCCGAACAATTCGCTCCACACACAGAGAATAAATTAATTTTCTATAAATAAAAAAGTTATATGATAACAACGATGTTTTAGTTTCTTTCTCAAATGTCCAAGGTTTTTGGCTTTTTAGTTCGGGGTTTATGTGATGGCAGGCCTAGTATCGATCCACATTTTTAAGTCCTAAATACAATTTATGACAGTATTATGGTAACTTGATATTAACGATAATCAATTTTTCAATAAAAATATAATTGGTAAAATAAATTTTTTACTGCTTTTTTACTTTTGATTTTGTACCTACTATGTTTATTAAGACCTAGAAAAAGGTTTTACTGTTTGTATAGCACTTGGCGTGCTACGGCGGCTGGGGGTCGACTTTTGAACTAGTTGTGAACTACTTGAAGGGTTGAATAAATAAAACCACGACAGTATTCTGATCTACGTATCGACCACCGACACCGACGTCCGATTGCTCGATCGCTCTTTTATTTTATTTTTTATTTTTTTCGAAATGACTGTTGCTGTTGGCCCTACTGGCCTTTACAGCGTCACCGGTGAGAGGGGCCGGGTACTGAAGACACCGGCCGCGAAGGAAGATGTGGGGCTCTTTTCGGAGGGCACGGGGGTGACGTTCGTCCTAAGGATGTTTCCTAGCGAGATCGCACCTCGGCTTAGAGCGTCATCGGGATGGATCTTTTATTTAAATTACTAATCTCACATATTATATCACGTAAATAAAGTTTTAGCGCGATCTATTTTGATCCGCACGCCATCTGTCGAGCGTTTGACTAACTTTACATACAACGATATTTAATTATACATAGTATTGGTAAACGTTCTAAACACTGTTAACACAACATATATTATATTAAATATCACTTACTCAACCTATTATCAAATATGCTTTAAATGTTCATTACGTAGGTGTCTAGTTATTAGTTTATCATCAGTTTTAATAGGTCTTAACAGTGATTTTATGATAGTCAAAAATTAATGCCTGCTTAGTTATGCATGTGCTACGGCGGTAATCATTAAGTGTCATAGTCTACGGTACAAGGTATAAAATAATTAAAGGCAATCTTACAAAAGCTCGCTACTATACAAACAACGGTTTTTCTTGAAAATAACTAACTTAATTTACGAGATGGAATATTAAAAAACTGTAGTAAAAAACGAAAGCATAATTTCAGTGATTGTTCAATCACTTTACTTTTTGTATGGCAAACATTAGAATAATGTCAGAGAGTGATTTATTAAGCCACTTTTTGCTAAACTGGTTTAAATCTTAAACAATAAAACTTACTTTTGCGTATCGTTGATATGAATTTGTCATTGATTCTGCGAAAACACAATATTTTGAAAATACACTTATTAAATTATCTTTCAGGTATTAATTAAAGTTAATATTAGGGTGTCTTTAGTGAAGTAGGGCATAGCAGGAGATGTCTTGTTTAAAATTTGGAGCAGCTCACTTCACGCTTTTAGGAAATTACATACGATTTTACATCATACATAACATCTTACATAAGATCACTAAATATGCTGCTCTCAAGTACTGTAATGATCCTGTGGCGAGTGAGGCAGACAGACCTCTTGGGGAGGGTCGAAGATAGGCCACGCTCCAAGTGATGCAGGCATCTATAGGCTACGGTATTTTTACGGTTTTAAGTTATTTAAAAAAATTAGGGATACCAGCAAATTTATGAGACTGTAAATAAATATTGCGTCATAATTCAATTTATAAATTCAATGACGACAATTTGTATTTGAAAATCTTATTTATTTTTAAACCTATAAATTAATCATTTCGTTTTCAGAGCTTAACTGGTAGCTGTCTGGAAATGAATAATAAATAATTTTAACATAAAACAATACTTAGTCTTCGGCGTTGAATCCGACTTGATAGATGGCCACAGACACTAAATAAGTAGCCTATTATCATAGCGATGCGATATATTTAAAATTATATTTTTTTTATATAAAAATCAAATACATAAGTTGTAATTTTTGAAGTTTACTTATTAAAAAATTATATAAGACGCGTGGTATAAAAAATGGGTAGTGACATCGTCTGAAACAGTGAAACGGCAGTGAGCTGTGAGTGACGCTGAGAGTGACACTTCACGACCATTTTAGCTATAGTATCAGTGCAGTTAATGTTAATATACTATAGGTATATTAGTATATCAGCATTTACTATGCCGATAAAAATTAATTAAATATAATAATGCCGATAAAAATTTATAGTAATAAATAATTATAATTTGATTAATTAATTAGCCATTTGAATTATTAAATAACCTAGTAATATATAGTAGTAGGTAATAGTTTTTAAGGATAAGTGCGTTTCTAAAAACCATATTTTTTTATATCAAAACTGTCAATTAAATGTATTGATATAAAGTCTATCTTATACTGAAAATATTGTTGTGATTTTTTATTTTTGATTTTTAATATGCACAGTGCACAGTCGTGCACGATAAAAATATTGTGTTATTCTAGTTTAAATGTATGATTACTGATTATTTTAGTATTTATTTTAAAATATTATATGAATTTCGTCATTTAATTTATTTCCAGAATGGTTTCACTTTCCTTTTGACTAGGGACAATCAATTGGAATCGAGCACAGCTCCTCAGAGTCGCTTGTAGTTTTCGTTAAAAGATCGAGGGCGGTGGACGAGGGCCATTCGATTACCAGAACAAAAAGCCAACGTTAGTCTCCTCAGTAATTATAGTAGTTATATTAGTTATTATTTATATCGGTATTAGGAATAAATGAAATCAGTTTATACCAAGAAGTTTGATTTCATAAAAACGTGGTATATTGTTTCAAAACATGATGCTTTTTTTAAGATTTTTTTTCGACAAAAGTAAGTAAATGTTAACTGTAAGATATTTTGTATTGTTATTATTTATTATAAGTTATTATAATATTTCTGTGTAATATTAAACAAAAAAAAAACATGAATAATTATTGATATTTAAATAGACAGAATTAAAATGTACATTTAATCTATACAGCCAATATATTTTATTACATCTCAATTTATAATATCAATTAACAAATATAATGTAATTTTAATCATACCGCAAGAATTTGGAGATAATTGCATTAAAAAAAAACTAAGTAATTTATGTTTTATGTAATGTGAACAAACAAATTCGATCGATAATAATTAAATTGTTTGTTATTGTTTATATGCTGTCAAAAAATAAATAAATACGTTACTCATTTAATAGGAGAGAATACAAAATTATTAAAAAAATCTTAACTCAAAAAATATATGTAAAAGTGTTCGAAACATTTCGCACACGTACAGAATATGCGCTATCGGATTAATGTCACGCAAGATTACAATTCGCATGATTTATTCTATTTGACAAAACGTCCGCTTGTGTATGAAAATAATGCAGACTCGACATTCGTACGACGAATTTCACAGCGCTAAGCCGTTTTACATGTCACATATATACCATAACACATATGTACATACACTATAACTGTACTGATTTTATTTCGACGAGCTTTTGAATAGGGCTTCAATATAAATAAAATATTCTGATTTAAGTGAATGTGTACCTAAATATGAACATATCAACTTCGATTATTTTAGTTTGAGTTGTTTTGTAGTTAAAAGTAACGTGTTTCTTAGAGTGCAATAATGAAAAGACTCAATATAAACGCATGAAGGACATCTGAACTGAACTGCACTGGATCAGCTTGTAACCGAGTCTCTTTAGGTCAGAGGTCTCGTCTTCACACAGAAGAAGGCTTAGAGTTTAAACTTTTATGCTGTTCTACTGTAGCTTGGCAGATAACTTTCTAGCTTGAATTACGATTGCTATCAGGAGTATATAACATCAACCGGCGCCGACAGCTTTACGCGAGGCTCTACGTGCTCATCAAGTTCGGAGAAAAGACACACATAGACGATACCAAACCTGCGACTGCCGGCATTAAAGCGACTACTCGTACTACACCAGAACGGTTCTTATTAGGATATCTTAATGACGAAATCATAACACAAGGCTGCGGCTAAAATGACTTCATAATAACAACACAATGACGTCATTACGATTAAATTAGTAGATTATCAAAATTGCCAAAATCAACTATTAAGATGTCAGTAATACGGTATTCGAGCGAGAGGATATAAGAGGTTAAGATTAAAAGTTTTATGTTTAATCAAAATTCATAGTTAGTTTTAGTCAAATGTTTAAGAATTTTGTATATGTCTCTCCAGCTCGAAATCCAATTTTTTTTACATTTATGTATGTAGATGTATGTGTGACATGCTTGAATGTTTTAATTCGCGGACCTAAAGGAATGACGATTTCCATTTTCAAGTACCAGGATTTTCAGGAGTTGTCGGAGTTGTTAATGTAACTTAAGTCGGAGTTGTTGTTGTAACTTAACTTGAAGTACTGAGATGATATGATGATGAAGAAATGATATACAATAAATAGTTAACAAGTCATTTGTTTGGAACTATTTTTTAATGTTTAAGTTGTCGAAAAGCAAATCTGAAAATGACAAATTAAATTATTCAAATTCTAAAAACTTTTTTGGTGCTAGGTAATATCTATTTTAAAAATATTTATCTAAATAATAAAAAAAAAAAACAAAAATAAAATACGCACACGCCATTTCTGAACAAATTTTTATCTAGACGTAGGCATATCATGTCGAGAACGCAAATGACCTGCTTTCAGTGGAGTGCGAGACAATCAGTAGAGAGAAGTGTAAGCGTATCTATGCAGATGCTGTCGTTATGTATGGAAGCTCGCACTTGTCCCATTTCTAGGCAAAGACCTTTTCTATTATGAATGAAAAGGATTCGAATCTTTAATACGGCACTGGCGTAGGTTTGTGTGCGTGTCTCAATTTTTTAGATATTATAAAGTGTAGAGTTAGGATGGCTAAGTGAATAGTTTTTTATTTAAGTTTAACGTAAGGTAATTTTAGTCGGCTGGTAATAAGTTTAGTAAGTTTACCATTCTTCCAGTATTTCATATACCAAGGATTTAATATACCTATCATGGATATATGCTTGTTATTAAATAAATATAACACTATTTATTTAAAGGTAAAATCTTTTATTAATATTTATTGAAAAAACTATTCACTGGGATTACTTACATATGTATTAATTAGTACAACCAAAAAGAGAATAATTGAAAAATATCAGTTAATATACGAATGTAAAGCTCACTGTGTATATCAAAATAATTTATTTCACTGAAACCTTTGATCGAAATCATAGATTTTCATATTGTTTTGTTCCAAAAGCAAGTTATACGTGCATTTTTATTATCCGGTATTATCAGGCTTTATCCAGATTCAATCGGCTCCAGTGGACTTCATTGATTAAAATCCGGATTGGTATAAAACATTTCATTTAATTTCCAGCGATTTTTTAATATTGCGTTTTACATGGATAATATTCATGTTTCGAAATATTCACCTATGAGTTTTATTATTAAAACGTAACAATATGAAAGTTACAATAATACACTTTCGAAAGAGATTGTAGTGTATGATTGAAAAATACTGGCAAAAATTTACAGCATTCCTAATTCTCTCTGCATCTATATGCTTCTTTTGTGTGTCTTTTGTGTACCTTATCCACAAATATACCGGTAAATTTTACAAATATACATATTCTTCGGTAAATATTAAAGTTTTGCGTGCGCCAATGACATTGTAAGACTACTTTTGCGGTTAATTGTTAAATATTATGCAGTGTGAGTTTGTTACAGGGAGTCCTTTTTTTCCTGCAGCGATCGAGCAAGCTTATGTTCTGCAGTACATAGCCATCTATTAATAAAAGACAAACTCAAGTTAAACAAACGACGCAAACAGAACATACAAATAAATGTTTAACAGTTCAAGGTGTCGTACCTACTTGAATAATTCTTTTTATGAATATGTAGGACGAATATCTACTGTTGGCCATAACATGTATTGTCTACTATTTTACAAATGATTTTAAGAAGTTCAAATAATCCCGGTGGTATGTACAACTTAATTTACATAACTATAATATATATATATGCATGCGTGCATATAGTATATAATTGCTTTATGCAATAAGGTTTCCTTTTGTACTTTTTCTTGTTTTTTTTCTGGTATAGAATAAAAAATATATTACCTATAATTATTATTATGCACGGAAACGAGGTACGGGTATAGAACATTTCTACTGTAAGAGACAGTTTAATTAATTTAATAATTAATTTTTCTATTAGCTTTGTTTTAGTTTAACTTTCAAACAGTTTTTTTTTTCTACAAAATCTAAAAAATACAAGGTATTGCAGTACTAACAATGTATCTTATACAACTTCACTAAAACAAGTGTTTAAATGTTTTTATTCTAATAATATACAATAAAAACCTCGCTTATATCATACGTTGTAATAGAAAAGATATGAAAAAAACCGGCTAAGTGCAAGTCGGACAAAATTATTAAAAATATTTTTAGTATATGATGTAAGTAATAATTTATACTTTTCGCAATTTTTCCTTTATCTGAGTCACGAAAAGAGACTCGAGATTCTGATGACTTAAGATTCTGAGTTCACGGAAAGTAATCTGTATAGTTTTTGCTTTGACTTAGAAGTTTGATTTTTTACAGTTCCAAGGGACAGTAGACCTGAGTAATTGATATGAATTTCAGCTCAGCATCCACGCTTCCCTGAGAAAAAGGGTCTTCACAGACAGACGGACAACGTGCTCGTATAAGGGTTCCGTTTTTTCCTTTTGAGGCACGGAACCGTAAAAAATAGAGAGATTGTTGGCACTTTATTGTTTTTCTTGACGGTTTTTTTCATTAAACACCAGATTAGTTTTAATCAAATCTGACTTTAGCGTTTGGAAATTTTACAAGCGATATTTTACTTTAAAGCATAAATATATTTTACATCTCTCATGTTCGGTAAGTAGATTCTTATTACCTCCAAATGGGGCTTGTAGGTGACTAATTAGCGCTCTAGGGTAATAATGTACCTAGAAAAGCCCTAGGGCGGTAAGTAATTTAAAAAAACCACTTATTTCTTTCAAAAAGTTCGCGTACATCTAACCATCATACTGGCAATAGACATCATGCATTCAGCCCAATGACCAAAGAGGTCGCTTTGTTATTCAGCCTTGTCTTCGTGTGAGTATAACAGTCATGAATTTTAAATATCGAACGGCGTTAAAATTTGATAATTATTCTCATTTCACTATGAATTTCAACAAATAAAATGTTTTATTCTTGTAATGCCGGTTTTTTTCTACTTACCTGACAATCGAGATGTAAAGCAGAAATAGTTAGCTCGGGTGTAAGCATCAATTGCACCCTCGAACTATAGTTGGTGCCTTACAGCCCTTGGCTACTAATCTACTATAAATATATTATATTCTAATAAAGTAGGACAGCTTTACACAGTTCATAGATACGACACTTCACCCTTTGCAAGTTAAAATGTCAGCTTATAGACGAGTCTATATGTATAGATAATTTTGATATACAATGATTTTGTACGCTCAGTTGCACAATATGAGGGAAAATATCGCTTAACATCCAAAAATCAGTAGATAGCATCCTCCTTTTCCTTAAGTAGGTGAAAAAGGTTTTTTTTCTGTTTATGGTTGAGTCAACACCCAGCTCTGAATAGTTTTAAACATTGCTATGAGAGATAAAACGTATATATATATATATATGTACATTTACATGTTAATCAATTGTATGCTCAAATTTATTTTTCTGTTTGAACGTGCTAAAGAAAATTTCTTTAGTCAGTTTTGTAAGTTTGTTTTGTAAGTCAGTTTTGTTAAGTAATAGTCCATAAAAAGTAACACTATGACGTATAGGATATATACAGTATCGAATATAATTCTATTTATTTAGTTCTGAAGTTAAACTTCGGTACAAATACGAGTATAGTTATGTTTTAAAATAGCTTTCAATACACAAATAGATATCAGTTTTAAAGCACCAAGCAATTGTCTTCTTGTTCTTGTCTTTAATTAACGTAAAATTTTTTGAATTTATTCAAATATTTATTAACTCAATTATAAAGAAAGAGCAGACAACATTAAATATTCGCTGTCTGATATTAAATCAGTCAAGAATTAGTGTAATTAAAGTTTTTAACCATCGATCAGATATCACCTAGGCGGTTTCAACAATCCTACCTAGGAATTGATTGACACAATGACCCGCCACTCCTATACTGATTCCAACCGATTACCTTCAATACGAACTATAAATACCAAGCAATTTACATTTTAATAGCGTGCCTCATAAGGTACCTTTTCGCTTGAATAACTTTGTATTATTTATCAAGGCACTTCAGACTTTACTGGAAAGAAATACGGTTGATTTTTTTATATAGTTCTGAAAATGATTGGGTCGTTTATATGTGCAGTTGTGACCATTCACCGTGCTGTAGATTTATGCAATGATTTCCTTGAGGTAACAATTTTATAAAGGTTTAATCAGCGAACGTATATAAAGTAACATCTAAGTAGGAATTTAAACGATTGCGTCAAGACTAGCAGATTTTTTCAGGATATTTCCTACTGTCTCCTACCTTTCTCACTGTCACATATCTGGTAAATTTCAACAAGAAAACTTGTTAAGGCAGCCCACTTTAGTTGGTTAGCTAGATGGTTAGTCCTTTGATTGATCAACATTGTTCAGTAGCAAAGTAAGACCATACTTAGCTGTCTGATTGAACCTTAGTCTTGAATAATATTTTAAAATTTTTAAATTTATTATTTAAAAAAAGTTCTATAGCATTTCAATATTCTAACAAAAACACATTTTAAGTGAGTTTACTGGTAGGTCTTTTAAGATAACCAGAACCAAATTTTAGGTGTAAGTGAGGGTCATTTAACATAAAAATTACTTCCACCAATCCGTTATTCCATTCCGTCTACCAATAAGCCGTTCAATTGTGTGGTTAATTGATCCAGTTGGTCGCGACATTGAAGAATGTCCCTTTATTCTTTTTGTGATAATTTCAGATATACGGCAGATATTTGTTCCTCAGAATACAGAAATTTCCGGTTTATGTGTGTATTACGTTAATATTAGGTGTATATATTAGTGACCACAGACAATCATAGACCGGAGATTACCGCCTTGATGATAACGTCACTCGCGTTATAATATTAGTAACTTAAGTACAGGTATAACAAGCTAAAGATTAGAATTAGAACCAATAGATTGGCATAAATGGTGAGACACAAGAGGATTAAAAATTACTTATCATTTATTTCAAATTAAGAACCGCTCTGGTATAGTGGTGCGTGTGCTATGTATATGTTCTACTTCTTAAACAATTTATTGCACACACATAAAAACACTCATACTCACACCACACACACACGCACACAAACACACACACACACACACACACGCACGCACAAAACACATACACATATACATTTATTATTTTATTTTTTATTTTTTGATTATGTCTAGTTTGCTTAAAGGTTAATATTTACTTAAGTTCTCTTGTGTAAAATTAGCTTTAGAAATATATATATATATATATATATATAAGAATGTTAATTATGTAAAAAATGAGCGAAATCGTGATATTTCCACTAGTATTTTAATAATGGCGGTGTTCTTTGTTCGATCTTATTAAAAATATGCTTTTTAAGTTGGTAATTTTAATCGGTCAATTTCGAATTGAATGCCTTCTCCCCCATTATTCTGTCAAGTCGACAACTGGGTAATGAGGAGTCAATTCAATGGATTCCTTATAAAATAACTCTCTGCGAAGTTAATATTGTTAATACCGGTTTTTAATTATTGACATATTGTGTTTATTTCCAAGTATTTTCGTATAACTAGCGTTTTCTGAGGTTTCATTTGCGTAGGTGCTCTGTTTAAATCCTTTGAAATTTAACAAATTAATAAGTGTTTTAGTATTTTGCAGTTCAGTGATTCTAACGTTTAAATTAAGCTGTCCGTTTCATTATTACAGCAATTTCTTTAATTAGCTACAAGAGAAAATAGCCGAAAGGATAAAACAAATAAATTGAGATTAATTATCATTAAGAAAATATATTTATTTGTAACTCTGTCTAGAAACTTCATTTAGGTAACATCCGCCAATCTGCAAACTAGCAACACGCTACAAGCATTTTAAGACTTCTTAAAGAAATAAAATCTTTTGTAAAGCATCTCAAGTATTCAATTATTATGTATTATAGCTTCAATATATATACATTGTATTTTAATTTAGCTTTAAATACTCAACTCAGTGTATTATTAGCTTATATTTACATTTCCAAGTGTCAATGATTGCTAACATTTAAACTCGTTCATGAAACGGTAAATTAATAATTTAATTTTAGTTTCTCGTGTCTACGGATGTATGTTGTGATAAACACCGTTCGTCAAAATAGGTTTAATTGCCTCGAAATAACGTGGGTGGAGTCGAGGCGTGCACTAGTCAAATTATGAAATACGCTTCCGTGCGAGATGAAGATAGGTGTGAATTATTAGCCATGTATTTCTTGCTTAATCAATATACTAGCTCTGCATCTTGAGCATTTAATACATTTTAAGTCCCCTCAGTATCAGGGGGTCTAGTGTTTCAAGGTGTGTAAAATGTTGTTAAAATGTATTTATTGAAGAAATGGAAGAAGTAAAAAAAAATAGTTTCATCTAAATATTATGGTCTTATAAATATTTATTTCAACTCGCAACGAAAGTTCCCTTTAATTTATATTTACGTTCGATCTCGAAACAACTTAAGAATTGCAATGACAGCGCGTACTTAATAGAATATAGCGAAATTATTCACGAGATCTTATTAGAATGTAATAAGGCCTATTTTATATGTCATATTAAAGTGAATGTACGCTGACTGCACCTAACTCGACCTTTTCCCACCGTTTGCTTATCAAAATGCGATTATTAACGAAATTAGTTACCGGTCAAGTACTAATGTATTAGTTTCTATATTTTGGCCTTCGATTTTGTAATATTAACAGTTAAATGTAATGTTTAAAATGTAATTCTCTTATCTAGGGAAATAGTCATAGACTAAATGGATCGAAATTGTATTTGCTATCGTAACATAAATAATTGCATGTGAACTTTATTTTTAAGTATTTTCTACATAAATAGTAGGAATCCAAGTCGGTATCTATGTTTATATCATTCCTTAAGGCCTATGAAGGGCTTCTTAACCACGTGATTAATTTAAAAAAAAGTTTATACCTATGCGTCTTAAAAAGAGTTTCTAATGGTACGTTTTTATAGAATATAGTGTAACTTACTTAAGCTTATTGCTGTCACTTAAACATAAGCCTCCCCAAGTTCGCTTATATAAGAGTATAAAGTATTTTAATGCGTAATGCCAACACTGAAATGAAAAAAAATGTACGTTGTCTAGCATTATATTGAGTCAAGAAAAAAAAATGCATTTTAACTCTGATAGTTAGTGGTCAGATTTCTCAGTCAGTCTCACTTATAAGGATCTATTCGTCTACGTATTTTATTCAACTATGAAACTTACAATCCAGGTAATTTCAAGGCGTAGATATTTTAGTAATAAGAGGTCGGCCTGAGATCAAAGCTAATTATTCGTCTTAGTCATTATTTATGTGGCAACTTCTAAAATATATTATTAAGATCGAGTGATTTGTGAATACAAAATCGCTGTATATTTTAGTTTCTATAAATTTAACCGACAAAATTGCCGATAGTTGTAAATGAATTTACACTTTTGGAACTGTAGATCCGTATTCTACTCTACAAGCTCATACAAGTACGTATCTGTCCAATCAAAAGGCAAAGGTCTTTGAGATTCTATTAAGGAGAAGAATCATCATTACAGCCTATACAGTCCACTGCTGGACATAGGCCTCCACAAGTTTACGCCAAAAATAACGTGAACTCATGAGTTCACGTTATTTTTGGCGTAACTACGTTACATACGTTAAAACACATGTGTTTTGCCCATAGTCACCACGGTGGGCAGGCGGGTTGGTGACCGCAGTATTGGCTTTGTCGCACCGAAGACGCTGCTGCCCGTCTTCGGCCTATGTATTTCAAAGCCAGGAGTTGGATGGTTATCCCGCCATCGGTCGGCTTCTTAAGTTCCAAGATGGTTGTGGAACCTTGTTATCCCTTAGTCGCCTCTTACGACACCCACGGGGAGAGAAGAATCAGAGCACAATCAAATAACCAGAGTGGCACATACTCGTACAATATTTTCACATTTCAGAAATTTCTCCGATACATAGACAGACACTGTATATTGACTGACTTCTACTGCTCGGTATATACGGCTGTCCAATTTCAAAACACAGTAAGAGACAAAAATTAATTTTTTTCAATATAGATATATTTAAAAAAAAATTCTTATATATATGTTCACATGACTCATTGGAACGAAAAATGCTAAAAAATTGATTTCGAAAATTTTGACCCTTACTGTATTTTGGAATTTGGCAGCTGTATACCGCTTTTTCTTTGAAAAAGTTACTACAACGTAAGAAGTACATGACTTTCAGTTAAGATTTCAGCATTCCATGCGCTCTGCTCTCGCCGAGATTGGATCTGAATTTTTCCAAATGTATTTCATTTGATTCAGAAATTTAGGTACTTAATACATAATTGTAAAAAGACCAAAGTGCGATGTTGCAAAAACCGGTAACTGTTTTTCGGTTTATTTGTTTTAGATTATACCCGAGCTAGGCATTACTAATAAAATCCAAGAAAATGGGGGTCGAATAGAGTCGCATAATCAATAAAAACCGTATGCCAGATGCGAAATGGAGCTAAAAATATCAGTCCACCGATTTTATACTTTATCATCATGGTAATAAACTGCAGATTACATATTCAGTTTTAACATTACCAGTTCATCTGTTTTATTCGTTGTTTGTAGGTCAATGGCGAAAGTTGGGAACAGCATCTCGGTGTTTGATAAATGAGGATGATGCTGTGTTTAAGTGATGGAAAATCTTTTTTTGGGTCACACGGAGTTGGTGCGAAAAATTTTTAATTTATGTTTTTAGGGAGGCAGTA
Organism: Melitaea cinxia; assembly: GCF_905220565.1. Lineage (NCBI taxonomy): Eukaryota > Metazoa > Arthropoda > Insecta > Lepidoptera > Nymphalidae > Melitaea > Melitaea cinxia. The sequence goes on from NC_059419.1 coordinate 6,418,153, forward strand.
CACTGTTAGCCCAATTCACGGCGCACGGCGACACCCATTTTGACGACGCGTTTATGTTTGTCGCGGTCTGAGCTGTGTAATGTGTGTGTTTCCAGACCTCGACACAGGAGCATAATCCTACTGGAGGCTGTTTAGTGTGAAGCGTTTATTTAATTCACAGAAGTAATAACCTGGTTAGGAAGCCAAAATCTATTTTATTTTAAACAAGCTGTATCCACGACTTCTTTTGTGATTGCAGATGTGGCGACATCTATCGCGCGAAATACGAACGACTACAAACTACGTAATTAGAGAAAACTGACGTATGCTACATCGCGCTATCAGAGTTTTTAAAGTGATTAAGTATAGATACAAGAACCCGAAAACAACCGTCGGGGCGTTAGCCCGCCAGACACAACACCCGTCTAGTTGGAGGATCCTCCCTTTTCGATGGCCGACGATCACACCGTGATTTTTCACACTTCCAAAACTTGTGATCCCAAACTGGTGACCCCGACGTGATTTGATCACGCAACAATTTGTATCCTTTCTCCTAAGGAATGAGTACGGAATCTCGAAACAAAAAGTTCCTTAGCTCGTAGTGTGATTTCAAATCGTGTTCAGTTTTATCCTAAATCATTTAGCAAGAAATTAACAACAATGAAAAAGCATACAAGTTTTGGCTTAAGCATCGAATATAGAATAATGATGACTATATGGTGAATAAATTTAATAAAAACGCTTGTCAGATCGATTTGAGTAATTGACTCTGCCAGTAAACGTACACCAGGTGATCTAAATAAATTCCTATTTATTTTGAAGTTACGTACTCAATAACTAGGCCGACGACATGTTAAATTACTATGTCAACGGGTATAAGTGGAACCTGAGCGTTGGATCACATTTTTTGGGTATTTGAGTACAGGTATTTTTTTATTTTATGATGAATAATTCTATCATGGAGACAGGTATGGGTCATATCGTAAAGTATAATAAATACACCTAAATAGTGTACAAATTTATATACTTAAATACTAGGTTATAAAAAAGGTAAAAAAAAGGTTTAAAAAAGGTATATAATGTATATAGATCTTTGTTTTGATTAATTATCGTTTAAAGTATCCAAAGCTCCAGTATGTTTGTTCGTAAAACTACGTACTAATAAAAGTAAGAATGTATTCTAAGAGTAATATTGCCTTAGGCTTAATTGATCCAATTATAAAAATTCAAAGAAAACTTTAAAATTAAATTTAAGTTAAATTCTCAAGTCGCAATCAGATCCTATTTGCGTCAGAAACGTAAAACCATTAGGAACTACATTAATTTATTGCCGCTCGAACGGGACAGATGTCAATCACGAATAGTTTAACTGCCTCTACCTAAATAGTCGTTTTGTCCCACAATTGCCTTATATCTCCAGGCACATCAGATGCAGGTTGCAATAGCGTATTTTCAATCCCTTTCTCACAAATTGTATCTACATAAGTTAGAGGGAGATAAATATTATTATTTTGCAATTCACGGATAAAATCAAATGTTAACGATTACGAGGTGGAGAATGTTGACAGGTACACTTGATGGCATATTAAGAATAAATGAATTTAAATGAACTTTTACTTTTTAATATAGAGGAGGTATTGTAATCGAAATATTTTTGTTTTTAGATTTTAACGTTTTATCCATTTTGAAAAGCCTTAATCCACGTTGAGTTGTTTCATATTATACGCATACACAGGTGTTGGACTACTGTGTTCCTTCAAAGGGGGGTTTGTATGTGTTATAGATCACGTTTCGTGTGAAAAATAATTTTAGCCCTTTTTTACTTTATCCTAATACGAGCTACTCTGACAATGTACTTCTGCATAACCGTCCAATACTATATTTTATTGCCCTAAAAGTCGTCGATAAAGTGAAATATTAATACTAAATGCCGCATACAACTAAAGAGCATAATAATATGAAAACTTTTCTTTTTCTCTTTTATGTTTTTTTTATACACTAGGTCGGCATTATTTGCGTACGGCTCACCTGATAGTAAGCGATTACCGTTGTTTATGCCTGCTACCTGCAACACCAGAAGCATCTCAAGCACGTTGCCGACCTTAATAGGTGATGTACTAGGAATGTACGTAGTGTAGTACTGACCTACTAGGAATTTTATTTTCACCTGGAACGTGACGTATATCCTACAGAACCTCTCATACGTTAATTGGTCACCTGTGGTCGCAGGGCCGATGGCCGCTGGAGTTGACGTGTCCTGGAGTGGAGACCGCGTGTTAGCAAACGCAGTGTGGGACGTCTCCCGGCTCGCTGGACTGACAATCTATGAAAGATTGCCGGTGGAGACTGGATGAGGATTGCGAAAAACCGGGATGTATGGGGCGGACCTGGGGAGGCCTATGTCCAGCCGTGGACTGTGATAGGCTGATGTGATGATGATGTCATATAAAATCCTTTTTTAAGTCTCTTAAAAACAATCAGCAAGTAATAAATATTTATTATAATTAAATTACTGAACTAATTGTATACTTATTGTGACCGTCTTGGTAATTACATACAAATATTTCTATACATTATAGATGCCTATATAAGGCTTTCACAGTTTAAGGTACATTACCTTTTAGATGGCAGTAGAATAATTGAGATATTGTTCTATTTAATTAAACCGGTACAATTAAATTAATGTTGTTTCAATTATGGATGTCGGTCTTGCTTTGAAGTCTGTTTATTGTCGTATATTGAAACATAAAGATCTAAATATTCTGATAATGATTATTAAGCATATACAAAATGGTTTCAAAAATATAATTGACTAGGTGTGCCGCGCGGTTTCAAAAATAAATAAATAAATAAAAAGCCTTCCTCAATAAATGGGCTATCAAACAAAAAATAATTTTTCAATTCGAACCAGTAGTTCTTGAGATAATCGCACTTAAAAAAGCAAACAAACTTTTCGTCTTTAGAATATTACTACGGATTTTAATAATAAAATATTAATGTGTAAGACTATTTATGCATATAGTACTTTTAAATTATCTTTAAATACGAAATAAAAACATTAAAAATTACGATACATGAAGCCAAGATCGAGATGTAATACGCTATTATTTGTCCAACAATCAAACAAACACGTACATAAATAATTATGTTATGTAATAACCAAAGTTTGTTGACCCCAAATAAACCGAGCCTAGATTTTCAGAATTCCCAGATACTCTATAGTTACGAAATATCAGTAGTCCCTTTCACTGGTGTGTGACTAAGTGGTTGACCTGCAGGCCATCCTTACATAAGATAATCCCTGTGATCATATCTCGTTGGTTTTATATAAGTCGTCTTATGTGATACGTGATACTGCGATTTCATAGTATTTTAGCTGAAATGTTAAAAGTTTTATCTATTAATAAATTATTAAAAATGTCTTACTTACTATTATTATTTATTGTTTTTCGACGTAATGTGATTATTTTTTGTTAGATAGCCTGTTAATTTCAAGAAGATTAAGGAGTGTGGTTGTACCTAGATTAAATCAATATGAAACTGATTGGAATGAAAGTACCTAGCTGTGAATATAAGGAGAAATATCAATAAAAATACAAGTAAATTAAACGGAGGTAAGACCGTAGAAATTAATTCATAACAAATAATGCAAATACTTTCACCATACTTATTTACCAAATTTTGTGTTTAGTATTATAGCCCGGTCTAGCAGCCGATCAGATAGACAGTTATCAATACAGTCAGATTTGCTAAACTAGCTACAATCTATCAAACAAACGATTTTGCAACTTATTAAGCAGCCAGTCGAGTTACTAATCGAGCAACCAGTCAAGTAACCAGTCGAGCAACCAGTCAAGTAACTAGTTGAGCAACTAGTCGAATAACTGGTTAAGCACCTGATCGAGCTTAACCGATATGCTTAGTTATTATACTGATTTTTTGATCAAGCAACTAGATTTATCCATGCCGTATTTTTTACCATCTAATTACAAAAAAAACTACCTTACTTGTTGTACTGCATTTTTTTCATCGAGATATAATTTAAAGGAGTGTCTTTGTGTAAAACAATCAATTAATAATTCAGTTGTTGTTAATCGACAGTATAGTAATAATATATAGAATAATTTAATTTAATTACTTATTGAGCGAAAAGCAACATTTAGAAATCTCGCCAGGGAATCCAACAGACCGAAATACGATTCTGAATTTAGCTATTAATGAACGCCATCTAACATTTAAATTTGTAGTTATATTTTAAACAAATAGTAATCTAAAATTTTGAATGTGAAATTTGCAGTACCCTCCAATGGGTATTTAGGTTGTAAGTCTATTTGTGATATGAATTAGACCCTATGTATACTTGCATTATGATTTATTATATTTAAAAGGTAGTATAAAATTTTGATAGAGTTTCGTTTCGGAAGCAAATTACATATACGTTAATTTACATAGATACCATATATTCTCGTATTTCATACGTTTGAATATCAAAAAACAAATAAAGATTCGTCGATAAATATATTATTATTAAGTTGTGATGTTTATTCTAAAATCAATTTCCTTTATATTATAATTTCCAATATAAATTATGTTTATGTATCAGATTTACTTATAATAATCCTTTTAAATTAAAAACTGGTAATGTAGATAAGTCATAATTATAAGTTACGTTATGATGAGCAAAACGGTTGCACTGTTATTTTTATGCCAGTAACAACTTGAAAAAAAATTGTTTAATTTCATTAAAAAAAAATTACACTTACAGACATTACTTACTTTCTAAAATTTTAAATTATTACTCAGAAATTCCTGTTACTTCTAGGTCAATTACATAAACGATATAACAGCGATTTGGTCAAATATATAGCGGATATAAAAGCACGTACAGTCGCGATACACTCTTGTTTTATAACATGATCTCGGCGGCTGTTCAAAGATTGTAATTAATGTTAATCGCGCTACATCAGGTATAACTTACTTTAAGCACAGCAACAACGGCTTGGAGGGGCATAAATCAATGGGTCTTAGGTCAGAAAGTGTTAAGCTTAGCGCTTATATAATTAACTGTGACGTTAAATGTTTGTAGAATAAGAACGTTTTGTGCTTAAAATTGTGTTTTGGTATTTTAGGTTTCACCAGCCAACCTAGCAAACTTTTTACCACCTTATTTTTCGTGAATTATATATTATTATTATTATTATTATTAATATTTAATTTGTACCTTCTTTTGTAAAAAAATTGTCCTGACAATAATGAACACAAAAAAAAATGGTAGAGTTGTTCTGAAATTATGCCGGTACATACATTTCAGCAATTAATTTTTATTTGGCAATTCATTTGACGACGCGTTGGCGCAGTAGTCACAGGACTGGCTGTGGCACTGGCAGTTGCACGTTCGATCCCCGCTCACGACAAACATTTGTATTGGCCATATAGATGTTTGTCGTGGTCTGGACTTTTGCGTTTATGTATTGCGTGTATTTCCGGATCACCGACACCATTGAATATAAAGCGTTTATGTTATATATGTATTGTTTATATATTAATCACATCAGATATGGGCTTTCTTAGACTTGACTCATCGTGATTCATTGTTTACTTTAGCGAGAATCCTCTAAAATTTTCTGAAAGAACAGATCTTTACGACTCTTAGCCCTCAATGATAACAAGAGGGCTACGTAATTGTTACTTAAAAAATAAGGTTTGCAATAAATAACAAAATACTTCTTACGCAATCTTGCTATATATATACATAGTAGCAAGTATAGTTGTAAGTTTTTTTAATGTTTGTATTTGTATTTTTATATCAACTTGATAATTTTTTTATTTGTATTTTTTCTTTAACTAAAAAACGATAAAACGTAACCTTTAATTTGTGCTAACCTTAATTGTATGACATTTTTGGTATTCTTGTAGAAATATATTAAAAAATCTTTAATTACAGAAAACATAGGTGTAATTTCACATAAAAACATCTACGAAATATTCAATGAACAAAACCACACTTCTTTATTCAAATACTATTCAAAAGTTTAATTTAAAACGATTTGAAACAATTACCAACTGTTATCGTAAATAATGACAATTTGTAAATAATGAACCCATGACATCTATTTACTGAGCTTAGGTTAACATCGTTAATTAATTGTAATAATCACTCACACTCTTGTTATAAATTCCGTTTGTTCGAGAGGTCCTCGAACTTGTTAATGTAATTTTTCTGGCTATATTTTACTAAATTTGTGACAGTTAAATTACGTAGTTGATTATAATTTGATTATTGCTTTCTAGCAGGGCCTCAAATTTATGTGTGCCCAATTGCCCCGACGCGCCCTAAGACGGCTCTGGTCAGAATTATGTCCTTCATCAAATGCAGTACTACAAAACCCTTACTTACGTATTCTATTATATATTTATATAATTGTCTACAAAATTATATACTTTGGTTATTAAAAAGCGTTTTTTTAGTATAAACTTTTAAGTGTAAACACTGATAACTATAAAATTGTTTGAGGGATTTTATTATACATGCCTTGACCTATAAACGAAGCGTTTTATTTTGAGAAGTCGAAACCTTGAAATTACAATTTTACGATTCCTTCTCGTGTTATTTTTGTTACATGTTTTTGTTAAAACTAGTGGTAACCCAGTGGTCGAAATTCGACCATAATTAAAAATTGAAACCAAAGAAAAACAAATAAACAACCTTTTTTAAAAGTTCTCAATTTCAATACAGACATTGACAATCAACAAAAGAGTATGTATAATATGTATGTGTATGTCAAATATATGGTAGTGTTTTTTTTATTGATTCAATATATTTTTATGGATAATTTTAAAAAAATATTAGCATTCAGCACTCCTTTTCTATATAAACTATAAGTATACGAAATTTCATACTCCGTCTGCGCAATTTCCGTAAAAAGGGGTAAAAAGTTTTTGCTTCACGTACCTATATAGATGACGCCTCAAATCATAATAAAATGTATTTCAGCTAAAAGAGCCGCAAAAGGAGCGTCAAATTAATAGGTTATGGATTACTAAACATTATCGTAGTCCTTTTTGCTTAATATGAAAATTATAACAATTTCTAACAAGTGTATACTTAAACCTGTCTACTTTTATTTTCATGGTTAAAATTACTCGGCTTATGTTTGACTTAAAGATTAAACATCGACATAAGTTGTCAACACCGACTAAAATACAGAGTTTGTTTATTTGTCTAGTGGCCGCGCATCATTCCGAAACTACTGAATCACGATACGATTTGTTTTAACTACGATGTAGGCCAATGAATGTTTTTTTTTTATCCTGAAATTAATTCTGGTTCCTTTGGGCAAATGATGAAAGTCATAACACAATCACAGTGATCACAGATGTAATTGCGAACACGCTTTGTTTTACTTAAAAGTAATAATGATCCAACGACTATTAACATTATTCATCTTTGTAAAACAGAATAAGCATTTAACTGTTCACGGAAACGGAACTATAAATTTACCGTATCAATACCATTCAAAACCTTATACGCAACAATTAATACAGTAAGCACACTAATGAAGATATTATGATTTTCTAAACGTCCAGTAACGAAATTAAATTAGAAAGAGCCGACTATTATTTAGTCTGTAAACGGCGCAGGCGCATTCAAACGAATCTAATCTGACATTACCCTTATACGGTCTCTGTATGGAGCTGGTCCGCAAATGGACTTCTAATGTCGTTGGATTTTGATGCTGTTTTGTGAAGTTCATAATATTATATAAAGGGCTTTTATTTATTTATTTATAAATAATTTTTCTAATTTTAATATCAAATGTCGTTTCTGTTTTTTTTTTTAAATCTTGTAAACTAAACTAAAGTATGTTACTACCACACGTGGCTTATGATAGATTTATATTGATCATCTAGCAATAATTTAAAACAAATATACAAAAAGGTAAGCTTTATAGATTTAGAGAAAATGGAGAAGTTTGTAATATTTGTCAAATAAAAATAATCAAAAAAATAAATAAATGATATGGTTAAATCATAGTATGTAATCTAATAATAATAAAGTAAACCTGAAGAACCTAAAATAATTATCAGACATCACTTTTCACACTAAATTAAATTACCTGATAAGATATTTTGTTCAGTTATTTTGTTTTTTTATGGTTTTTCTTTCATTCCTTTTTTCCCCTTTTTCTTAAGAATACTTTTTCTAAAGCATCATGTATAAATCTTACGGTTCTGTATATGGAGTACAATGCTACAGATAAGTTGCACTATCATTTGTATTCGTATAAAGAATTTTGGTTCAGATCGCAATGCATCTAGCACTAGCTGCTGGGTTCGATTAAATAGCCACGTTTTAACGCCGCATCCGATAACTGCGTGATTAGATTTTGAATGATTAAATTACTTAGTAATGTAAACTAAGCACTATTATAATTGTAATTAGGTCTATAAAACTAAAAAACTATTATATTTAATTGTAATTAGAATTATCGAGATTTTTTTTTTTAAAGTAAATGAAAAGGATGTACTAATATAATGTTATCTATAATAAATACTCGTCCCCTGTGATTTGCTTAGTCTAACCTTTAGTAAAAAACAGGATATTGAATGTCTCTAATTAAACTCATTATTCTCTGATTAAAAGGTTCAAGCACAAACTTTTAGCTCCAGCATACTACTATATATAATGTTGTCTTCATTTTATGTATGCACATATATGTATATATATAGTACGAATGTTTTAAATTAAAAGCTTTATGACATTTTATTATTCAAGTGTTGGACGTCGCGTGACGGAAATTAAAATTGTAATAAGTTACGTACAATTGCAGGTCTCAATGTATAATAAATCATAATAAAATCACTAGTTTTTACATTGTTTCATAATGCGACATGCGTTATAACGTTGAAGTGTAGCAATAAAAAGAGAGGTTTCGAAAAAAAGTTTTACTTCAGTACATTGTTGCAATATTTTCTGGAAATGTTACAATATATATATATTTTTTAGCTTTAAATTTTACATATGTAAGTTAAGTTAATAATATTTTTATGGATGTAATCTATTAAAATTTGGTGGAAATTGGCTGTTAAATTAATTCCTATTACAGGTAACAAATTCCATTATTTATTTTTTAGTTTTAACACCTGTCCATTAGTTTGAAGAGACCACCTGTACTCTCTATTTATTTATTTATTTATTTATTTATTTATTTATTTGGTACACCAACGATTGTTACAATGTTACTTACATCTACAGTATAATATTTAATTTATTTGTGCTAATTGCACAACCAGTTACAGGTATACTCCACGTGCTTTTTATATTATGTATACAATAGAAAATTTCTTAGAAACTAAATTATGTGCTAAACACCAAGACTAATAATCAATAAAAATAATAATAATAATAATAATAATAATTACAATAACCACTAAGTCAGCCTATTGGCAATTTCTGTTTTAAATCTAGTTAGAGACATGCAGTGTACGTCAATCGATCCCCCACACCTATTATAGAGCGTACAAATTCGTGAGATTGGCGAGTTTGCACCCAAAACTGTTCTACGAAGTGGACGAAAGAGTGGCTCAACCGGCTTGCGAGGCATCCGAAGAGGGACTCTAAACATAAATTTTTCCAAAAGAGCTGGGCAACTTAGATAATTTCTCATAATTTTATAGAAAAAACAGAGATCAAGTAAGTCACGTCGGCTGTTTAAACTTTGCATTTTCAGTGACGCTAAAATATCATTATACGAGAGTGACTTCTTGTCTCTGTAATGATTGAAAACTAAATGCCGAACCAGCCGCTTTTGAATACGTTCTATACGTAATATGTGACAAGCATAATGTGGACGCCATACCACGCTACCATATTCAAGAACTGATCTCACAATACTATTATAGAGAGCTATTTTGGTTGATGAGCGCTTAAATGCCCTGACGTTTCTGATAACAAAACCTAACAGCTTGGAAGCTCTTCCAACCATGCCTTCAATATGCGGAACAAAAATCATTCTGCCATCCAAAAATACTCCCAAATCTTTTACTACGTCAACTTCTTCTAGACTCACACCGTTAATAAAGTAGACCGATGAGATGGGAAACAATTTTCTCGTGAATTTTATGTGATTGCATTTCTTGATATTGAGCTCCATACCATTTCTTCCGCACCAGCGCACAAGAGCATTGAGGTCACTTTGTAGAAGGGAGACATCTTCTTCTGTGTCAATAACCTTCCATAACTTAAGGTCATCAGCATATAAGGAAGGGACAGAGTGCTTTATGAAGTGGGGAAGGTCATTCACAAAGATGTTAAAAAGAATTGGACCAAGATGAGATCCCTGTGGCACTCCAGAGTTTATGTCACGTGGTGTAGAGGTAAAGCCGTTGACTACTACGTAAAAAATACGCCCAGAAAGGTATGATTCTAGCCAAGACAAGACAGAACCAACAACACCGTACGCCGACAACTTTTTTAACATAAGTTAGTGTGGAACTTTATCAAAGGCTTTGCTAAAGTCAGTGTACAGAGCGTCGACTTGTTTATTGCTATCAATGAGTTTTGTAATTTCTTCCACGTACAAAACCAGGTTTGTGTTTACCGATCTTCCTTTGACAAAATCATGCTGGTTTTCATTTAAATATTTACTAAAATAACTCTGAAGTACAGGACAGACCAAAGACTCAAAAACTTTTCCTAGGGTGGACAAGATGGAGATAGGCCTGTAGTTACTGAAAAGTTCAGCATCTCCAGATTTAAATATAGGGACGACCTGCGCTACTTTCCAGATAGAAGGAAATATTCCTGAAGTAAGGGAGCAATTAAAGATGACAAAAAGGGGTTCCACTAAATTTGAAGCGCAACGAGAGATGAATAATGGTGGGATTCGATCATGTCCAGCACCTTTAGATACATTAAGAGTGAGTAATTTTCTATAGATCTGCCTGCGAGATATACTTAGTGTCGATAAGCAATCACTAGAGAAGGCTAATTTCCCTGTCCAGCACTCATCAGCATCTTTATTATCAAAATTACGAAGAGGAGGACAGGAGCAAGAGGCAACCGAGGAGAAGCTGGTCGCGAAGGCATTACAAATGTCACTACCAGAATGCACTCGACGATCACCATCAATCATGACAGCAGGGATAGCTCCAGTACCACCACGCTTTGCTTTGACGTAGGACCAAAATAATTTTGGATTCTTTGAAATTCCATCCTCTATGTTCTGCAAATACGACTTATAGTTGGCTGAAGCCAGTTTATGGCAACGTTGAGTTAACAATTTAAAAGATATTAAATCCAGAGGATTTAATCTATATCTCTATCGCATATACCCTAAACATTATATCCCCCATTTCGTGAACTTCCAGTTTTGTTTAATGTTGATAAAATTAAGTACTTGTTTGATTCTTTAACACTAAAAGTTGAAGCGATGAATAGTAAAAACTCAACTTGGTCTACAAGAATGTCACGTCATTAACATATAAAATTTGTAAATAGTTAAAAAATTTCACTAAATAATAAAAACGCAATTCGCTTACCTAAGTAAATAAAATAGAACAGAATTAGAGAACTGACATTAAAACACACCTGTTGAACTAGTAAAAACTGAACTCGGTAAAACAAGGAACCACTTTTTTGGTATTAATTAAAGTTGATACCAATTTCGTATCATTTTATATACATCTATCATATGTCGTATATATATATATCATTGTCACATATCACCTTTATATAATAATTTTTAATTTACATATTGTGAGTACTTATATTACAAGCCTGTTTTCTAAATATTGAATTAATCCACTGGTTTTGACGCATTCTTCGACCAGTACATACCAAGAAAGATACACATGAAAATAATTGCAATTTTAGCTTTAATATCGATTATTTATTTATGGAGTGCGCTTCCAAAGTTCCGTTGTACAGATTTTGCAGTTTAGCTAACGCAGATTAATATAATTGGTATATTTTTATAATGTTAAACCATACGTTAGTAATCTATAACATTATAAAACTGAAAAGTTTGTTTGTTTGTTTGTTTAAGCGCGCTAATCTCAGGAACTACTGATTCGAATTGCGAAATTCTTTTTGTGTTGCCCATTTACCGAAGAAGGTTTTTTTATTTTTTATTTTTTCCTGAAAGTAACGCATGTGAAACTGCGGAGCACCGCTTGATTGAAGTTCCAACAACGCACACGCAGCTCCTCTAGCATTGTAAATACACAATTGCATGGGCAGCTGTAACCATTGGACATTACATGGCGATCTGTGCTAAATAATATAGTGTTAAATAATATAGAATTTAATTTAAAAAATATCTCTGATGTACACACGGTCGTCTGTTCCTAAAGTAAGCAATATAATGCTTGTGTGATAAGTAACAGCCTACCAGTATAACAATTTATTTTTTTCTCGATAAACTTACTTATAAACATAAATATATATTTTACACACAGATTCTGAGCGGAAATCGAATCCACAGCTCTTGGAGCAGAAAGCAGAGTCACTGCACACCACGCTATCGAGCTAGTCAAATTGCTTGATAAACATATTTTTTTCTGTTTTTTTAATCGCTTTTTAACCGACTTCAAAAAATGAGGAGGTTACTCGACGTTTGACGTTGAGGAACTTCGTCGTTTATGAACCGATTTTGATAATTCTTTTTTTTTGTTAGAAAGGAGCTATCCCAGGGTGTGTACCATGATAAGAAAACCAGGATCTGATGGTGGAATCCTAGAGAAATCGAGGGGAACCCTCGAAAATCGTAGTGACGACTAGTGGTCTTCTTAATTTTTTTCGTCAACTTACGGTGTATTACTTGTCTATGTAATTGAAGTCGGTTTTTTTTTTCGTTTGCGAGCATATATTATACCTAATATTTATTATGCTTACAACAATGTTTGCGGCATAGAGCAGCATTATGAAGAATCGATAATATTAGCCACGAGTTAAAAGATATGTGTTCACCAGTATATCTGTTTGACCCTAACACGGTTAACCGACCATTTACGTTCTAGACAAGTTGTTCTAATCCTTATAAATATTGTATGGTTACGCAGGAATGATAATTTGTTGATTATGTTTAATGGATTCGATACTGTTTATTATTACTGAGAATATTGATACAAGTTGAGTTACTGTTTTTGATTACTATACTAGGTTCTAGTGCTTTACTTGCGTCGACCATTCTGGTCTTGTGCGGCAATCGCGGCTTCGATTTCCGCTCGGAGTAAATATTTGTATTTATACAAAAAAAAAAACCAGTCTGGGTGTCTGTCCTTGTGGATTTAGCCAAATACTCATCAATCATTATCGATGCCTTTTCATATACGATCTGTTTATATTTGTAACTCGTGATATTTCGGTGACGTCACGTGCGTTATTCGAACAGACGAGTCATCCATTTTTAAACCAACTTCTGAGGAAGTTGGTTTAAAAATGAATCAACTCCTAAGGGAGGAGGTCCTTAATACGATACGATTTCGTTTATAACCCAATTATTTTTGTGTCTGTAGAATATAATTTTGTATTTTGGAAACCTAACAGTATACGAATAATCATTACAATGGGGAAAACATGCGTTTTGAAAGTTTATTCAAACGGGAACTTTAAGTTAGCTCTGAAATAAAATTAATCATCGAGTTAGCTAACTACTATCAAGATCACCGTGTCCAAGTAAACATTACCTATTAAATCTTCCGACATCGTCCATGTGGCGACCTCTTGATCTCTTCTGATAACGTTGTAACTGGTATTGGCAACCTGTGGCGTGTATTAGGAATAATAAACATGCTTAAACGTTTGTAAGGGACAAAGTTAATAGTAAGCTGAAAAGTGCTGTTAGTGTTTGACTACGAACTTCAGCGTTCTAGCTAATCCTACACACACAGTTCATTTGCAGTAAAATTTGTGAATTGTACGCATTACAATAAAAAAAAACTTCGTGATTGAAACTTCATTAAAAATAAAAATCTACTAAAACATAGAAATAGATTAGAATCAATAGATTTAACGAGTATTTGACATATTGTCACATTTTAAAAATTGTGCATATTTAATTTATTAAATTTCTGTGAAATGTTTATAACTCCCGTTAAAGTATAACGGTGACTTATAGGGTTGATAATAATTAACATGCACTTTGGATTTCTGTTTACAGGAAACTAATGTTTTATCTAGCAAATAACAAATTTGTAATAGGTTCTCTCTGCTCGTAAAACTTTTTTAATAACAAATCACGCGTCATCATTGGCTTTAGTCCGTCTATTGCAGACGATTTAGACAGTGTCAGACAGACACTGTTTCGCCTAGGACACTCTTCAGGAAAACGCAGAGTTGAAATCACACGTGAAATAGGTAAACGTATATTCCGATTCTGTACAAATTTAGGGAAAATAAGTATGCTGTATACAAATCTGCTTTCAACTGCTTATACACTAGCAGTTACGGCTAGGTTTAATGCGTTATTGACCCTAGATGTTTATTTACAGAATAGAATTAGCAATCATCACATTACACTAGTTGCCTTTAAAACGTGAATAATATTTCCATTACATCGAATAAGTAATTTTAATCAGATCACGATCTTTATTTATACCTGTATTTGATTAATGATCGCTAAAAGCTCTTTAATATATAAACTGACCACCAGTAAACATGTTTCGGTTTACAATTGCCTTCCATAAAACCATGTCTCATCGATGCTAAGGCTAACTCATACTTGAGTATTTTTAAATTTATATTTTTAAATTATATTTTTATAAATACAGAGTGTATTTCTTTCTTCTTTGTCTCCTTTTTTATTTTGAGTATTTTATCAATACTTTTTTTTTCTTTATTCTGATAGAGCATAGAGTTTGTATAGTCGTAATAAATAGTGCATCGTTAAGTAAAATTATAGGAGAGGGTTAAGTTATAGATTTATGTTTAACAGATTATATATACAGTAGTTACTTAAAATGTTATATTTTACATTATCACAGCCAAATTATACTGCTCTTGAGTATTATATTTTGTGAGTACTCTTTTTTTAACTGCTTCACCGATTAGCGAAGGCTAGAAATCTGATTAGCATAAGGCTGAACAGGTGGACGCTTACGATTCAAACCCGTTCTTTTGACTCGTATAGCGAACTAGCTGTGCCACGCGGTTACACTCGCGTTAATTTGGTAAAAAAATACTAAAATGTTATGTAGCCTATAGCCTTCCTCGGTAAATTTAATATCCAACACAAAAGGAATTTTTCAATTCGAAATATTAGTTTCTGAGATTAGCGCGTTCAAACAAAAAATTAACAAACTTGTGACTGATATGATTTTGTAGGCGTTTTGAAAACGATCTCTCATTGAATTTTGTTACCGATATTAAATATCTTAAATACCAGATAGATACCGTTTTTACAACTGAGGACATTAACAGTGACTTTTCTCACCATGATGAGTTGGAGAAGTTTAGAGAAGTTAGAAGAGTCTTTTACAGTTATATAGAGGCTCTTTTTCACTTCTTATCTGGATGGTCTGAAAGACATGCACATAGTTCTTAAAATTAATTAATTGTTTTGTTTGATAAAAATAATTTAATTAGAAACAGTTAAAATAAATAAAACAATGTTATAACAATTTTATATTATTGAAATATTGTCACATTTTATATGATTTATATATATATATATTTGTATATGTGTGTATTTATTTCTGCAGTTACATTTAAATAGAAAAGTTTTGTTTGTTAAGCATCAGACTTCAATGAGCGCACATATAGTTCAATGACCTGTGTACCATTGTTTTAATGTTGCTGTGTAAAAGTTTTGCAAGTTTCGCTTAAAATTAACTCGGATTCAGCTTTCGTGTGTATAATCGTACTTCTGTACATAGCTAAAAACGTATATAATAATATAGAAAAAAAAAAACACATTTCAAAATGACTAGACTATTGATTTGATTAGTTGGCGCGCTTTGTAGTGACCCTGTTTTCTGCTCCAGGGGTTGTGGGTTTCGATTTCCGCCCGAGTCTGGTTGTAATAAATGTATTTATTTATAAATAGTAATATTTATAAAAAATGGGTAGCAATATTCCTAAGATAATCAACTTATCTTCTATCTTAGGAACAGACGATCGTGTTTTTATATTAAAAATAACTAGTTATTAGTTTTTACAAGTACTTATTTTAAATATGGATATAAATTGTAATCACAGTTATTGTGAGTGGTTGAGTTAAAGTCACATAAATCACTTATGTGGGGTTAGCCTTACAGAACGAGAGACCAATTATGTCTCTCAGATTACCTATTACCTAATAAGTAATAACCGTTTAATGAGTCCGCAATAAACATGGTATCTGGACCCGCTTCTTGCAACGAATCAAACGCACCGCCTTATCTAAGCAATATTGCTAACATATAAAGCCGCTATTTACGACGCGTCACGTCGACACCACTAAATATTCGACTAAATGGTTGGTGTATATATATTAAATCCTTGTAAACTTTTATTTATTCCCTCTCTCATTCTGAAAAGAAACAAATTGCAAATTTCACAAGTTTAATATAAGAAATTTTAATATTACTGTGTGGCTACGGTAGTAAAGAATATAGCCACCACCTCTCCTCCCGTGGGTGTCGAAGGAGGCGACTAAGGGATAACACAGTTCCACTACCACCTTAGAACTGATAAAGCCGACCGATGGCGGGATAACTATCCAACTGCTGGCTTTGAAATACGCAGACCGAAGACGGGCAGCAGCGTCTTCGGTGCGACAAAGCCAGCCCTGCGGTCACAAAGCCGCCTACGCAGCGTGGTGACTATGGGCAAAACACACGAGTTCACGCCATTTTTGTCGTGAACTTGTGGAGGCCTATGGCCAGCAGTGGTGGACTGTAATGATAATGATGATGATGATGATGAATATAAGAAATGTCTTTGTGAGAGACTGGCGACTGTACTAGGATGATGTAATTACAGGTTTTATTACAGATGCCCAGTCTCTCCACATAACCTTCTTCTATATAAATAAAAATGAATGTTGCTAAGCGCATAACTCGAGAATGGCTTGACCTATTCGGCTAATTTATTTTTTGTATGTTTCTTAGGGCGGGCCTACGAAAGGTTTTAATAGAAAAAAAAAATTAATTTTTACTATTAACTTTTGACAGAACGAAGTCTGTCCAGGCAGCTATTATTTTTTTTTTATACGACAAGATCGTCAAACAAGCTTACGGCTCACCTGATGATAAGCAATTACCGTAGCTTATAGAGTCCTGCAACACCTAAAGCATTGCATGCGCGTTACCGATCCTACCTCCGATTCGCCCCAGGAGCTCTGGTCACCTTACTCACCAACAGGAACACAACACTGCTTGAAATCAGTATTATTTAGCTGTGATCTTCTGTAAGGTCGACCTGCTCCATATTTTGAGCAGGAAATTTCCTGCTGTGCCCTACCTTAGTTATAATGAAATGAAATCAACAAAACTTCATATAAAGTATTCTAATTTTTGGTTCATCAAAGTTTTTTTCACTCTCTGTAATAAATTTTGATTATAGTAAAAGTCTCATTAACTTCATCCTTTGATCTCATTGTTATTGTAAACTAAGGATTAAAAATAGACAAATACACGTAAAAAGTTGCGGTTTCATCACAAATCTGTTGACTTTTATAGTCGCTACTACGATCGTGTAAGTCGTAGTGTGATTTTTATCGCCTATAAACTATTTCTCACGAAACAATGTATGTACCGTATTACGTTAAGACTTTTAAAAGAAAAGCTTATCGGATTTACTGTAATGGTACACTTTAGGAACTTCGAGGTTTTTTTTTTTAGCGTTGATCAAATTTGCAGTGAACCTGCTTTCTGCTTCAGGGTTGAGTGTGATTCTAGCCTCGAGTCCGGGTGTAGGTACTTTATATTATTTGTATATGCATGTATTTAAAAAAGCATATCAGCAGTCAGTCCTCAAGCAGTAATATGTCTACAATAATATCAAACAACTATGTGTAATTGCTAATTATTGGTGAATAATCGTGGTATTTTTTATTTTCATATATCATCTTAAAATATTTGGAAATTAAAATATTGTAAAAAAAATGTATTTGCTGATATAAATGGATAAAGAAAAATATTTTAATATATTTGTTAATTATTAAAAAAAAAATATTATGTTGATGATGAATAAAAGCATCGTAATTTGCATAAGCATGTAAATAAATAATTGTTAGTAAAATTAATCAATTTTTAGTTTCGTGAATGGCAAGATCACTGTCTTGCGGGACGGCATCGCAGGTCTCGCGGGAAGACATTCCGTCCCGGAACAAACTCGAACGAACCGCTAGCTAATAATAAAATATTGCATCAAAGACAAACGGGGCTGAAGCACCGATAGAATGTTATTGGAGGTTGAACAGAGATTCTATATTGGTATCCGTGACGTTTTATGAAATTTTAAACAAAGTTTTAAAATAGAGGTATTTTAAATTGACGTTTTATTATAGGTTTTAAATTTCTCATCTATTTTAAACAACATTACTTTTTTTGAACTTTACCTTTAAATCATCCTTGTCTAACATAAAAATGTTTACACGGGTTGAGAATAATTAATATACAATTATTAAGACTACTCCGTCACATTATTATTAGTAATTAAAATATAGTTAAAAATTTATTTTACTAATATGATTATCTTATTTAAATAATTATTTTGTTAAGTATCAAATATTAACAAAAACAGGTAGAAATGTATAGCTAAAAAGTACCTTATTAGCGAAATCTTCCTTATATACCTAAAAATATATATTTATACATATAAAACCACAGCAGTCCAGTTCTCATGCGCAGGTGCGTATTTTAAAATAAAACGATCTACGTGCATATCTCAGATGATTTGCTGTTAGCCGTTTAAGAGTTATTTATAAAACCTTCATTACAAACCAAATCGAAGCGGTAAACTATAGAACGTGACTTTTTGTTTCGCTCGCACGTTTTTCTGTCTCATTCTTTGATATCGATTAAAGGTAACGGATATGTGGATTAGATTCTTCTTAATGACTTGTTTGTTTCTTTTTAAACAATGTGCTTAAGGAACATTGATAAATAAATAGTACACCCTTTTTTTGTTCTAACACTGTCACATTGTGACAGTATTTATAATTGGCAATATTTTTTAGTCATCAAATTCAGGAGTCAGAGTAGTGTCGCTACTGGAACTTTTGTTGTTGTTTTATCTGTGGGCGGGATTTTTGTGCCAATGATTTGATTAGTTTTATATTTAAGACTCATATTTACCAATTTACCTTGTAATTATTTATGAACAGACACACTTAGATTGTTATAATAATGAATACTCTTGTGATATTAAATAATGTTTTCTGTTTGTGATATTATAAATGTTTGTATGTTTCGTATTAAATTATTATGATTAACTACTATAAAAAATAGAGAACCAAAATGAGTTTTAAGTAAGTCGTACCCGTTCATCTTAAATATATTGGAACATTTTAACCTAAGGGTTTTGGTTGTAGTAAATACTACAACAACCTGGCTACAATAACAAATACAAACAACACAGACACAATAAACAAGTACAAAAAATATTGTTAGATATGTCAAAACAATAACAGAATAATAACAGTATTCAAACTAATAGTCAATGAAACAAATTATGAAAGAAAACTGAATACAACTTACGAGTAGATACTAGAGTAGTTATTGTTTTACTTGGCACCGACTTCAAAATTATAAAATATTTATTTAATCATTTCTGATTAACTAAATCAAAATACGAATTACTTTGTACTAAGTAAATTTATTTTTCACTTTTTAGTTTCCTTTTTGAAGTCGGTTTTTTTTTGTTAAAAATTATTTTATTAAATATCAAGTTAATCTGAAAAATACTAATTTGAATTAATATATTCACAAACATTTCTCAAACGTACCGTTAGTATACGACGATATGTATGACGTTAAAATATCGTACCAAATTTCGTGTAACGACCGCTAAATTGATAATAACAACAAATAATTTCCGAAAAGTCGCAAACAGAAAAAAAAGTACACTGATTGAATAATGTCGGCGTATATGCATATTTTCGTGTGCCGATATCGGACCTGTATAAATCCGAAAGTTTATCACAATGCCGGGAATTCAATAAGACGGCTATAAATTGGCGTATCAAAAGATACGTGTACGGTATTGAATTATGCTATGTGAAATTAAATCTGGGACCCAAATACGTACGCTGACAGCGCTGATAAGAATTTGCACATAATTTAGGATTGTACTTTATGTTGTGTTGTGTTGAGGTTTTTAACGAAATGCACAATAGAAATGATTCAGAATTCAATTTGTTTATTTATTAAATGGTGTTAAGGTTCTTGAACTGTGTAAATATGGTTAAGGTGACGAGATTGTTTATGTGTTGGTAGTATTTCTGTGAGATTAAAACTATAATTTTTAGTTTTGTTATTAGCTTTGCTCGCTACTATGAATTACAAACACATTTTAGCATTTATAATTTTTCTACGGAATAAAACCCACTTCAATTCTATTCTAAATATAGATTTACTACATAAACAGAATTATAACACCAAAAACTACATCATCACTTCAGTCTATCGCAGTCCACTCCTGGAAATACAGCCCACATGATGGTAAGCGGTTACCGTACCCGTACCAGCTACACCAGAAGTATCACAAGTCTATTGTCAAATCTACTCACCACAAGAACGTAGCGCTACAGAGAGCAAAGTGATTTACACGTAACTGTGATCTTCTATAAGGTTGAGTTACCACAGTTGGATTGCTCTCGATTTTTTCCTGATGTACCCCACCTCAATAAAACTACTACAACAAGAAAAATAAAATAATTTAATTGTACACCAAAATAAAACTCAGTTAATATTACATAAAATATTTATTTATACTTTTGCACATTAACACAAAAGGTTATTTAAAGTATGTGTGTGTGTGTGTATACATTATTATGTATGTATGCATTTATATCATCATCATCATTACAGCCTATACAGTCCACTGCTGGACATAGGCCTCCACAAGTTTACGCCAAAAATAACGTGAACTCATGTGTTTTGCCCATAGTCACCACGCTGGGCAGGCGGGTTGGTGACCGCAGTACTGGCTTTGTCGCACCGAAGACGCTGCTGCCCGTCTTCGGCCTGTGTATTTCAAAGCCAGCAGTTGGATGGTTATCCCGCCATCGGTCGGCTTCTTGAGTTCCAAGGTGGTTGTGGAACCTTGTTATCCCTTAGTCGCCTCTTACGACACCCATGGGAAGAGAGGGGGTGGCTAAATTCTTTAGTGCCGTAGCCACACAGCATGCATTATATATTGTATAATTATGTATTTATTATACATATATTATATTTTTATTCTCAATATGTTGAGATTGTATACGCTAATTTTGCGACCGTTTTATAATTTTCCTGTGGCAGGACTACTGGAAGAGATTCCATCATGGGATATGTAGTGCATTGTTTAGAACAGCTATTTCCTATTGCATCCTAGATTACATAAATTGTTAAATAGCAAAAAAAGGTAACAAAAATTTAATTAAGCAGCATTAGTTGCAACAGTCGGCCATATCGCTAACGCAGCGATTTCTTCCAGGCAACCTTTGGGCAGAGGACTAGCATTGTCAGTAGGGAAAGCGGTGCAGAATATGTAATACAAAGGCGACATATAGAATTACAAATAGTCTAACTTTATATTTCCCTGTATATGTATGGTCTTTCTGAATCAATAGACGAACTTAACCAGAACTTTAATGTATGTAAGATCTCCGACTCAGAGATAGCTCAAGTCGGCAACTTGGTACAGTTTGTGCTTAATTAGTTAAATTTGTCTAGCACTCCCGAGTTCCGTTTTTCGCTTGAGCTTAGCTAAATAATTTATTCGTCCGTATATTAGTTCTGTTGTTCTATGGTTTATATATTAACTTAATGTTCGGTGGTTAAAATTAATTTTATTAATTAAATTCATTTAAATGAATTTAAAAAAAGCATTTTTCAACATTAAAAAAAGGTAAGCTAAAGAACTAGGAATATAACTGAAGCTAAGGAGTCAATAGTTTGTTATTGTTGCTATTATTTTGTTATTAGATAGCAAAAGAAACAAAAATGTAAAAAAAAAATGGAAATAGTTTCAAAGTATATATATGTTTTTTTATTCTTACATATTCAGTTTTTAATAGCATTTTTAATTTATATTTTTAATTTATATTTCTTGTTTATTTTTTATTCCTAGAAAAGTTGTTTAGTAATAATATTTTTGCGTGTAATTTGTGCATAAAAATATATTAAATCAATATTTAAAAAAAAAAACATTACACACACTACCATGTATTTGACACACGCACGCATAATATACTATTTTGTCGATTGTCGAAGTCTGAGGTCAAATCGAAAAATTTAAAAAAACTTCTTTTTTTATTATTTTTTGGTTTTTTGTAATTTAAATTTTACGTAAGATCGCTGTAGGTTTCGCTCAGTTCTGAGACAGACATACTGACAGAAGGACAGCTATGTGTTACCAATAGAGCATGAGAACCCTAAAATAAATAGAATAATGAAGCTTTTTGAAACCTCTAATTATCTGTTTGAAATATGTTTATTTTCTATTACCTAAATATACAGTATAAGACCTAATAAAAGGGTTACGTTGCTCTCCTTGGGCTCCATACTCAAAAACTTATAAAAATAGAAAATACCTTCTCTTCAATTACATATAAATGTAACACAGTTACTTTTTTAATTGTTAAGCTAGTATTTACAGTTACAAAAGCTGTTGCGAAAACGTTGTCGATTGCAAATACTTTTAAAAGTATTGTTATGTCTTCCTTGGGAACTGACATTTAAAAATTTCACTTAGGGTCCATGTATACTGCTAAAGTACGATCATAGCCGAAAACGGGTTTCCATATATTAAAAATTAACATAATACGCTAAACAGTAAATTTATTCTATAGGCATTATTTATGCTTTTCATAGAATAAGTCAGTCAGTCAGTTCAGCCTATTGCAGTCCACTGCTGGAGATAGGACCCCCCAAGAACAAGAACAAACTAAACATTAAATAGAAAATATTTAATAAAACATAGTTTATTGTTTCTTTAAAATTATTTAAAATTTATTTATGCTTTTGAAGATCTCTCGATGTGTATATCACTAAAACGTGTCGTGTCTTTTGTTCAATATGTTGTTTTTTTTTTGTATTCAATTCAATCAAAATTTAGTTAGTAATATGAACAGGCCTTTAATACATATAATTTCATAATCTGTTCAATATAATGAACGTAATTCCTTGTCAATTAAAAATCAAAATTGAGTCGCAACGATGAGTTGCATTATAAAACGATATTAGAATTAAAATTTTAATGAATAGCCACTTGAGATCAGACGGTTCAAGCGATTGCGTTCATTAGAAATCTTTAGCAGAATAAACCTGTGATGACCCACTTGATAGAAACGTATTTCGGATTGGCAATTATATAAAGAAATACTAAGATATTAATAGTTTCGCTAAAATGATATGCGAAGCATATGTAGTTATTTCAATCTCAAAAAATCAAATACGAATACAAAAACTTCTTTATTCATACAAGCTTCAAAAATAATTTCAATCGCCATTTCACAAACCATAAATAATTATATTAAACTTAACATTTAAATTAGATATATTACTTAGATGTGAAGCTATCCCCGACTCGGAATGTAAATACCGTTGAGAAAATCAGCAAGAAAATCAAGTCTTTTATAAAACAATACGCTATCATATAAATTTAGTAACACAAAATCGAAACGTCTTTATCGTTAAAACAAATTATGAGTTGTCAACAACAAATTAGTATTCAAAATAAATTGTTGTTGACAACTCATAATTTTATACATCGTGGGGTGAAAAAAGGTCGCATATTATTAATATACATCTGTTTCGATATCAATTCTTATTTTTTTATATAATAATATATTTTATAACTCAATAGCAGTCAATCAATCATTGATAATTAATTATGGAACAGCTAAATCCATCAGCGACGGACAGCGTCTTATTGTTAGCTAGGCAGCTACGGGACTGTCGATCTGTAAGTTTTAGTGATAAATCACCTGTTATCCTAAGCATAATTACAATGTATGATATTAAATAAAAGGCATGGGCATTTTATAGTCTGTGGATGTTCATTTTAAATAATAATTGTGTTTGCAGGCAAACGAAGAAAAACCGACTTCAATTATATTGACAAGTACGAGTAATACAACGTAGATAGACGAAAAATAGTCAAGTAAATACGTATTATCAAAGATTACTCCAAAAGTTGTAATCATATCTCGATGAAATTTAAATGTGACCATAACATAAGCATCGGCTTTCGATTAAATTAAAAATCATCAAAATCGGTACACTCAGTAAAAAGTTATGCGGATTTTTGAAAGTTTTCCTCGATTTCTCTGGAATCCCATTATCAGATTCTAGTTTCCTTATCATGGTACCAAACTAGGGATATCTCCTTTTCAACAAAAAAAGAATTATCAAAATCGGTTCATAAAAGACGAAGCTATCCCCGAACATACATAAAAAAATACGGTCGAATTGAGTAATCTCCTCCTTTTTTTGAAATTGGTTAAAAATAAGAGTAAATAAAAAAATTTGAACTGTTACTTTTATACATTTTCATTTCGACTTATCGACTTATAAATTGACGACGTTTTGGTAAGTGGTCGGATAACGGTCGTGGGTTGAACCGCGCTCGATACAAATGTTTGTTTAGGTCATACAGTTTGTCATACATATGTTTGTCTTTGTTAAGACGTATTATTTATATCACGTAAGCTTCGCTCTTAATACAAATCGTTATATTTTTTTTTTAAATGAATATTTTTTTTTAATTCATCGTTTGATAGTAATGTCTTCGAGTAGGATTTAAACTTTGTGTTTGGAATTCGGAAAAAGACATACACATACCAAGACCAAAACAAAAATCTGTCATGTATGTGACGAAAACGTGACCATTAACATCAGCCAGTTGCCTGATCATTGCGCAATCGCCTGTTAGGTTATCTTTGCTGTTAGGTATGTAAGCTTATAAAACTTTGCTATATTTATTTTAATAATACTATAATAATAAAGTAACAAACACAAATAAAGTAAAAAATAAAACATCAATTCACTTCCAAACGCTTATAATTATAATTGTGTTTGAAGGCAAATGAAGAAAAACCGACTTCAATTAAATCGACAAGTAATACAACGTGGGTAGACGAAAAAATAGTCAAGTAAATACGCATTAGCACAGATTACTCCAAAAGTTGTAATCAGATCTCGATGAAATTTAAATGTAACTTGATAAACATCGGCTTTCGATTAAATTAAAAATCATTAAAATCGGTACACCCAGTAAAAAATTAGGCGGATTTTCGAGAGTTTCCCTCGATGTCTCTGGGATCCCATCATCAGATTCTGGTTACCTTATCATGGTACTACACCTAGGATATCTACTTTCCAACAAAAAAAAAAGAATTATCAAAAACGACGAAGTTATGCCCGAACATACATAAATATATATATATACAGTCGAATTGAGTAACCTCCTCCTTTTTTTTGAAATCGGTTAAAAATAAATAATTCTCGAAAGTTGTCTTACTGGATTCATTGGCTACTTGCATTTTTGCTAGGAAATACTTAAAATATTATTGTCGAATACATTGTATATTTTGTTTATGTCTTGGAACCTGCTTCTCAACAATTATTAATACGAGTAAGAGCTCTGGTATATAAAGCTGCTTCCGTGTTGAAAGAAAACTTAAAAGAGTACTTAAAGATCAAAACATTTATATTAGGGTTTTTAGCAACAAATATATAGTAATTAATAGTTTTATATGGATTTAATATAGTTACGTAAAAAATAAAAAGTATATTACAAAATACTTTTATTTAAATTGAGTTATTAAACTGATGTCCTACCATTTAAGGTCATATAGACAGACATGGAGACATACCATAGTCGATTATAAGTGAAAGCAGGAGAAATACAGCTCTTTACAATGTAACTTTATAATCGGCACATTTGAAAAGAATGTTGAGAAGACATGGGTAAAGGACTACAAATACCCGACTTAACTGTACAACCCAGCCGGCCTAGCATGCATACAACGAGATATCTCTTGACGAGAGAGAGAGATAATGTCTACATCGAGTATTTTCTCGATTACCCTAACATGCGCACTACGAGAGACAAAATTCTCTTCCGAAGACTTCGCTTTGTCGAGTAGAGAAACATTATCAACCATAATCACAACTGAATATCATTCTTATTTCTTATGTCGTAAAGTTGAATTTACAAGGTTATTGACCAATCGTGCCAAACCGGGATGAGCCAACGTTTGTATAATTTCAAACGAGTGACACATGTTTTATTTAACAATGTTCTCGGCCTTTTGGCTAAGATAAAAAGTGTATATCTAATTTAAAAAATCTAATATGGAAAATAAAACGGCGTAAGTAAATGAATTTAATTATATATGTAAAACAATATGCTCGTGTTGTGCTTTATATCTTGTCGCACATTAGATAATTGTAATTCTATCACGCATTGTTTTTTTTTTTTTTTTAATTTTTAAAATTTTTTTGAATTTTTGAATTTTTTTTTTTGATTATTGATTTTACTTTTATTCTATTTAATTTTATTTTTAGTTATTGATTTTTTTAATATAATTTTGTTTTGTTTTTTATTCTGAATGTTGTCTTGTCTTGTTGTACTAACCCAATATGGACTTATACTTTGGTCTGAAATAAAGTATTATTATTATTATTATTTAAAATAAGAAGCAACAGGGCGCAAATACGTTTTTTGTGTCATTATATGGCACACTTCACTCGACTTTTCGCATTTCCCGCTCTTCGTATACCGAAATTATATAATTATAATAGGGAAACGCCATGGTATACAAAAAATAGGCACCCGGTTTTATTTATTTTTTATTTATCGTCTTTCTCGTCGATAATATTGAAGACGAGAAGTTTCTCTTCCTAAAACGACAAAATTCGACAAAATTACGATGTCATGTTAGCTTCCGTAGAGATAAATATCACAGATCACTAAAATTT
Organism: Melitaea cinxia; assembly: GCF_905220565.1. Lineage (NCBI taxonomy): Eukaryota > Metazoa > Arthropoda > Insecta > Lepidoptera > Nymphalidae > Melitaea > Melitaea cinxia. The sequence goes on from NC_059419.1 coordinate 6,445,246, forward strand.
AATGATTATCTCTTCTTGACGTAACGAGAAGAGTATCGCGTGCACGCATGTTAGCTACCGTAGACATAGAGAGATAATACGAGAAAAGGGGTAGACAAAATTTTGTCGTGGCGCGCATGCTAGGCCTGGTAACTTCGGCCACTTACACGACACTAACATTTTATTTATTTATTACACGACGGTAATTTTATAAATGATAATTGTTTAATAATTAATTTTATTACTTTTAATAAAGCGTTAGGGCAAGTAATTTGCATATTTAGATTAATATTGATTCTAATATCGCAGTTAAATAGACACCACTTTAAAAACACGTTGTATATAACTATTAATATGTAAAATAAATACTTATAAAAAGGTTTAAAAGCAATTAAAATAGTTTTTATTATATTCTTTACGTTAATATTTTTAAATAATTATATAATACACAGCCCAGTAACATTTAGCTACATGCATGCTACATAAAATAAGTTCTACTTAAATTAGTAACAAATAGCTACAGAAGATCTCCAAATGTATTGTTAGTATGACAGTAGGTTGAATTAAGGATAAAAAATGTGTGTGTACTTATTTACGTACGTAAGAAGTTATATTTCATTGGCTAGCTTCTTCTTCGTTGACTAGCTAACTTCAGGGTGTCGGTTTTTTTTCGTGACGTTGTGCGCGCGCATGGCAAAAATTTACTCTTATCATTTTTCTCTAACGCACCAAAAGATGTATAACTTCAAAAAGGGGGTCGGGAAAGCAGAAGTTGGTTTCCGCATTTATTTCACTACGAACTACGACTATAGTAGCCACTTGAACCAGATTGTCAGTGAGAGTGGAACAGCTCTTGTCGGGACAGTTGACAACAAAGTTTAGCTATATTTTACTACTTCTAAATATTTTTAATTAGGTCCTTTTCGTATTTGTATGTAAATTCCAATCGTTGTATAATTATTATAAATAATTTTTATTTTAATTAATTTACCCACTCCATGACAATTTAATTTCTAAACGAATAATACTCAATCTCGATCGTATAAATTTTTTTTGTAGTCAAATACTTGACGCTCGCTCCCCATTTCATAAATATTGCTGAGGGGACGATTTTATAGCGGAGATAAGAATCTTTTGCAGAATACTTGTAATTTTGACGATTTTTCTTCTCAAACGGACGGACCGACTTATATTATGTAAATAAAACGGTGATATTTAAACTTTTAATGTTACATTTTTCACGGGTAACTATGTCTCTAATTCGAATTGCTTGATTACTGTTTTGTTCATTATTACATGTTTAATTTGTGTTTAGTGATTATAAATAATAACGTTTTCCTATTTATATAATGAAAGAACGGTTAATATAATCATATTTTTAGTTGCATGTTATTTTTTAACTTGTTATGCACGTAGATGTAAGTACAGAGTGAAGTATGGGTAACCTTTAGTGTGAAATTTTTACGGAGTCATGGTATTTTTTGCTATAATCTGTGAAATATGTTTTGTATGTGTTCGATTTCGTTTCGATTGTTTTTTTCTAAATCATTTCTATTTCTGTTTATTTATTAACATTAAATTTTGATACATTAGCATAAACATAATTGTGTTGGCTTCCAAGCGAAAAACACCAATTTCAATTACATCAACCAATAATACAACGTAGGTAGAAAAAAATTCAATTAAAATACGCATTGTTAGAGATTATAAAAGTTACAAAACAAGTGCCAGCATTCGATTCAACAGAATTATCAAAATCGGTACACCTAGTTATAATACAATGTGAGTCGACGAAAATATTGTCAAGTACTCGTAAATACGCATTATTAGAGTTAACTCGAAAAGTACTTCTACAGATCTTGATTAAATTTAAATTGGATCACATGACAAGCACCACTTTTCGATTAAAATAGATTTTCATCGACATCGAAAGTAAGTCAACGTAGGCAATCGAATAAATATTCAATTGAATACGCATTTTATTAGGAATAGCTCATAGTGTTCTCATCAGATATCTATCGATCAAATTTAAATGGGGCCACATGTCAAGCACTAGTTTTCGAATAAAAAGCAAGAATAATGAAAATCGATACACCCAGTAAAAAGTAACACGCAAAAAATATTTTTTATATGTGTTATCTCATTGAATGTGAAATGGTTTCTACATAATAAGGTTGTTCCTGTGGCTCTTTGGTGACACGAGTATTCGTGTTGATGATGATGTCACTGAAAACCGGGCTACAATCCGATGACTCACTACCCATTTCCGTAAGTAGAAGGGAATGTAAAATTTCTTAGTTGTAATATGCTTCTATTCCCTTTGTTCAATTTATTTAAAAAAAGAATGTCTTTAATATTTTAAACGTGTCTATGACAAATAGTACCACATAATTAATTTGGATAGTGATGGAGTTGAGGACTCATCTTAAGCTATTGCTAATACTTCAAATGATACTTGTAGGCCAGTAAAATAGCCGTTTTTTTGGTCAACCGCGCACTAAATTTCTGATCAAATAGTTTTATAAAGTTTAGGATCACTTACTGAGAATAAAATTACAAAACGCTTAAGGCGACGCGACGTCTTGAAAAAATGAAATTCTATTGATAAAAAATGCGTAATAACGCATTTTTGGAGAAATTACAATACACCTATTCACCTATTTTCTAAGGTATAAGCCTGTGTCCCGCTGTAGGGCTTATATTGGCTATAACAATATAACAGTATAGTAAACTTAAGATAAAATAATATTTCTTGTTATACGTTTTTTTTTTTTTAACTTATTTGTAATTTACATATATTGAACTTGATTTAACCTGTACTATCCCACTGCTGGGCATAGGCCGCTATCACCATATAGGAAGAGGATCGGAGCTTAATCGACCACGATGCTCAACTACGGGTTGGCGGATGTACTCCGTATTATGAGTTACTATTGCCATCAGGAGTTTATGATAAAAACTGGAAGCGACATCATTAAATGCTCTCCGAGGCACGGTGTTAAGACCCACAATGACATACACCAAGACCGTAAAAAAGTATTTCTACAAAGTCGAATATCGGTAAGAGAACCCGCAACCGCCGATGTTTATTAATCGTATTATGTAGCCGTTAACAGTATTAGCGTGAGCCGTCGTCATTGTACGTATATAGAACGAATAAACTTCTACAATAATTCTTTCCTGTCCATTTCTTAATTACTTAAAAGAGAATAACACCTTGACGCTTTTACATACGAGTTACAAAAAATTATTCCACCTATATTTATATGTATGTAAATTAAATTCAAAATTTATCTACATACATCAAAAATATTGCATATTCGAACTGTTTCATTCAACGACGATATAAAACATTGTTAAGAAAAAGATGAAAAAAAGATGGAAATAAAAGATATGATACCCGCGGCCAAACGGGCGGGCTTAGCAAATTACAATTAATATGATTTACTGAACATAAATCAGACCTGTGTTAGGCTTAAGCATTGCAATACCCGTTCATCACTCTCGTATTTATTCATTTTATCTTTTGAAAAAGATAAAGATAAATGGCGTTGAAAGATTTTTAATACAATTCTTGTAATGAAAAAAAAAATGGTTTAATTAATATTGAATAATGTTCAATTTATCAGAGCACATGTAAAGTATATCTACAGTCCACTGCTCCGCTATCTATAGCTTAGTTACGCCCCATGATCAATTAAATCGTTGGAAAGTAAAACGCCGTGTTCACATCGACCAGTTGATGTCGACAGGCGATTCTAGTTTGCGACATATGCATTAATTTTAAAACTTAAGTTGCTTTGTCTTAGTACTAAAATCTCAAGACACTCGTCTTGATATGTATTTTGTAATATTTATAGCTTCAAGTTTACTATTACATAGTATTATGTAATAAAAACAATAAAATTCGCTAGATGTTGTGCCGGCGCATCCACATATGCGTATAACCGATATCGATTCCCATAGAATTGTTAATCGGCCATTCTTATCGGTCGGTGAGAAAAAGCACACAAATCACACCTCTCGCTCGCGCTTTCTTTTATTTTTAAATGCAAAGGAACGTGTTCTTGCAGTCGGCCTTATTTCGCGCCTTTTTGCACATTTTTTTCGACGCTAATGCCTTTTAGGCTGTGTTTAACGATGTTCGTTGTGAGTTAAATTTCTTTTGGAGTGTTGAAATATTTAAAATAGGAATGAAGTTTACATGATGATAGTTGTTAATTGTACCTACCTACTTGTAGATGTAGGTATTTGTAAGTAGGTACAATGTTAGTTTATTTCATCAAATACCTAAATCTTTTTTCTTTTGTGCATACAATAATACTGCGCAGCGTTTCAATACTAAAACCAGTCAACATATAACAGCATTTTTTTCCGTTATTGTTAGCAAAAATCAAGTGAAACACAAGTCTTAATGAAATTATTCCTACATATGAAAAATAAATTCAAATACTTTTATTTCTATATTACAGTCATAAAAATATAGCAAAACTATGCCATAAAGTAGTAAAATATGCAACATTGTAAACAGAAACTGCGATAACAATAAAAATAAATAAAATAATATTATTTCGTCCTGGGAAGATATAAAAATTAACATAAAACAAATAACAAACGAGCGATGTTGGCGAAACGTACAGACAGATTAAAATCTTCTATTTATGATAATATCTAATCTTTGCATCTTTTGACGTTTAGTATTAATTATAGGCGCATTACACATACATGCGCCGGGTCTTGTTACGAAAATGACCGCTAATGCAGAACTTGTAACATGTAGGCAGCGAGGGCTAGGATAGCAAAAATATTAAAGGGATAGTCCCTATTTAAGTTCTATTTTATACAGGCATTTTAGTAATTCACTAAAAATAAAGGATTTTAAATCAATTGAATTGAATAAAATAACGTTTATAGTAGGATAGATTTTGGAGCAAGATGGCGGACAGGTAAAAACCTTAGACAAAATAGAAAAATTAAGATTATTTGAAACTTAGCAGCATGGATAGTAAATTCCTTAGTAATTTGTTCCTCTCTAAATAATTTTAAAGAAAATTAAGACATTTAATAAACATGAAACAGATTTATAAGTTATTCGTTCGGTTAGTAAGTTATGTAACATAAAACAATCAAAGTTCTCTAGGTTTTCAAGAGTAAAGTAAAAAAATGTGAGTGTCAGCTCCGACGCACGACTGGAGTTTACTCCTTCAGATCGGCTGTCTAAATAGGCACAAAAAGGCTTACTAGTCTAAGAAAAATATTAATACCATATCAAATGGTAAATAAACGAATCAAATCCGTCAGAACCCAATAGGGCGTTATAAGAAAACGTCAAGGTGTATGTCATAGATGGCGTTACAATAACGTAACGAGGTCATTCGTTCAGTAGATTTCAAAATCAATTCATAAGAAGTAAACTCCAAAAAACGCCAATAAATCGATATAATTTTTAATCGAATTAAATAAATTAAAATTATTTATGTTTAAAAAAATAAAATCTTTTAAAAACAAATAAAAAAATTGCATTTTATTTATTAAAAGTTCAAAGTAAATTTTTATTTCACTTATTTGAAATATAGTTTTCCAGATCAGATAGTATCAATTTACAATCAATAAAATACAATGTACGTAGAGCAACCTAGTTGCAAAAAAATGAAATATGCTCTTTTATACCAATAAATATACGTCAATCAAATGAAAATTTATTTTAATTACGATTGAAAAAAGAAATAAACAAGAGAATACACTGTTTAAACGAACCGCACAAAAGACTAGATTTTTTTTAATCAATGCTACAATAGCTCAGTTGCTTTGATACTGTGTTCATTTTACAGTAATTAATCTTGATGATGTTTAATTAACCCACTTGCCTATAATCCAACGATGTGACGGTTCAAAATTGATTACGATAATATTAGATGCTCTATAATGTTGACTTTGGAATTACGCTGCGTGATTTATTGTTGCCGAAATTTATCTTAATAAAAATTTTGTACTATTAGTATTTATAATGTCTTCTAGTTTTTTTTTAGTAAGAAATACAGCCTATCGCAGTCAACTGCTTTACATAGACCTTCACAAGGTCGCACCAAAAATGGTGCGAATTTATGTGTATTGCCCATAGTCCCGAGTAGAATTTTTTTCGTCTTCCTTAGAAGGACCGGACCAGGCATGCCTGATCAGGACTAGATAAGGCATGTAACGCAGATGATTGATCTGGACCTGATCAGGATGAGATGAGATTTCCTGATCGGGTCTAGATCAGGAAATCTCATCTCGCGTCCTGATCAGCCGGTTCGGTCCGGTCCTTTTAAAAAACACGAATGTATATTCTTGAGAAAATTGTTTAACAAAAAAAAAAAAAATTGATATTATAATTTATGATTTATGATTATGATTCCGTTTATTTTTTCCAATGTATTATTTATTTATGTTTTTACTTTAAATATTAATTATACTTATTTATTTTTATGTTATTAATTAATTATTATTATTAATTAAATTTTATTTATTAACTTCTAATAATTAACTACTAATTAACTATTTCCTATTACTTACGACTGCTCCATTGTGTAGAAATGGACTCCTTGCTAGACTGTCCTGATAACTGTATATCGTCGGCTTATTGCAAGAACTCATTAACTGCAAAAAATCACTAAATACGTTTTTATCTATAGTGGACTTCTTTTGGCACATTCTACAAAAGGCAAAAACTCACTAATTTCTATCTAGTCAATTTTTAGGCGTTACGGCTTTACCATTAAATCCATAACTGCAACTTTGGAAATCAGGCATTTACAAAAAAATCACTAAGCTGTACAAGTTATTTTTATTAAATAGATAATTATTAAAATAACAAGATATATTATAATACAGAACTCATTTTTACCATATAATTAACTTTATCGAAACAAGTGTCGCATAAATAGCTTAGAATTAGGTTCGATAAAGTTCATTAGTTGCATTTAATTACTTTCTGTTATAAATAATTGATAACAAGTGATTAGATTTTCGTTATTTTATTGCAATTTAAGAAATAATTAATTCACATACCGAACAGACTTACAGTAGTCAGAAGTCATTAACTTTTATTTTGAGTTTTTAAAAAATAAATAACTTTGTAGGATTAGGTATTTTTACTTGTTTTTATTAAAATACATATTAGGCTACTCGAAAACATTAAATTTTTAGTCACCTTAATTATCTTTAGGATAATATGGGCCAATCAACATAACCACTAATTAAATCGAACTAAAATACCGTTTATCTCAGAATAATGAATTTGTCACATAATGACTTCTTGCAATAAGCCGACGATATATATACTAAGTGCAATTTACAGTAATAGCGCGATTCAGGCTCAGTTCGCGAAATTTCTTTCAGGCTATCCTGATCGTGACCGGACCGGGTGCTGATCCAGTATGCCTTATCATACTTGATTATATTTTACATCAGGCTATCCTGATCTAGACCGGACCGGGTCCTGATCCATTATGCCTTACCATACTTGATTATATTTTACATCAGGCTATCCTGATCTGGACCGGACCGGGTCCTGATCCAGTATGCCTTACCATACTTGATTATATTTTACATCAGGCTATCCTTGTCTGGACCAGACCTGGTCCTGATTGAGCTTGCGGGATCTGGCATGCCTCATTCTATCCTGATCCGGTCCAGATACATGATCTGGTTGAGCCTGACCTTTTTTCTAGTCGGGTCCTTGTCTGGATCAGACTTGGTCCTGATAGAGCTTGCCGGATCTGGCATGCCTCATTCTATCCTGATCCGGTCCAGATACATGATCTGGTTGAGCCTGACCTTTTTTCTAGTCGGGTCCTTGTCTGGATCAGACTTGGTCCTGATAGAGCTTGCCGGATCTGGCATGCCTCATTCTATCCTGATCCGGTCCAGATACATGATCTGGTTGAGCCTGACCTTTTTTCTAGTCGGGAGTCATCACGCTGGGCAGGAGGGTTGTTGACCGCAGGGCTGGTTTTGTCGCACCGAAAACACTGCTGCCCGTCTTCGGCCTGTGTATTTCAAAGCCAGCAGTTGGTTATCCTGCCATTGGTAGGCTTTTTAAGTTCCAAGGTTCAAATGTTATGTTTACTACTGACATAACTATAATTTCGTATGCACCATACATTACTAATTATATTGGTTTTAGTTTATTGACTAGTAATATAATAACTTAAATTACTTGATTAATTAAATATAATAAATGTAATCCAACCGATTTATGTTGAGGTAGAGCATAATAGGAAATGTCTTGCTCAAAATCAAATAAAATTGAGAGATGCTCAAGTGGCGTTTTGTTGTTGTGGTCAGTGAGGTATCACCCAGTGTTACCTCTTATCGACAGGTAGACCGAATGCTTAATTGCCACCAAGTGATATAAAAAACAGTATGTTCTACTATAACTGCAGCTTAAATAGGCATAGGTTTTTTGGCAGTCAATACTCGTACTGTCATAGCAGAAAAAAATGAATAAATTAGAATCTATAGCTAAGTATCTTATTGTAAGCCGGAAGATCATAGTCTACCCTCCATTTTTTTTAAATCTAATAATGCGTTTGTTTATTTGTAGCATCCAAACCTAATTACTTTTAAATTTAATTAATTTGAGTTAAATATTGACATATAAAACAAGTGCTTAAAATATATTCGAAAAATATTTAAGTAAGAATAATTTTTTTCTCTTTTTCCCGTAGATGATTCGCGTGTGACCGTAATTAAAATTTGATGTGTTTTATTACCATGGATGATCGATGGTCCCGTGTTCTGCATGTTTCCAAATTGCATCCGAGATAATATCGCGATCATGTCAGCTTCTCTGTATGGGTACGCTTGAAAATTATCTTCAAGTTTACATTTTTTATTCCTTGTAGACTATAGCAAGAGATAGGTCGGGAGTAAGGAGGTTTAATAGAGATTTTTTTGGTGGATTTTACGATATTTCTTAATATTTATTTACTAAGCGTTTCACCAGTTATAAGTTTAGTGGTTTTCTTAAAATAGGTGACTTTTAATACAAAAAAAATCCGATTTTAAACAATATAGTATCACAAATTTTACTAATGACATTTACCTCACAAATTCTATAAAAGGATGAACCATATCATTTCAATTAAGTTCACTTTAAAGGCGATACATAAAGCGATACAATAAGATTTAAATATAAAAAAATACGGAGTTTTTATACGGAGACTTTAGGCGAAACAATTAACTTTTATGCTTCATCAAAATCTTAAAAACGGTTCATTATTTTGTACTGACTAACATTATAATATCGTAAGTGTTATATAAAACACTTAAAGTTAGTTGTAAGTTATGATTTATTCGTTAGACGAATGTGATGAAATTATGAAATTTAGCGCAATAATATTTCATGTAACTAATCACTGGTAGTTACAAATTACAGTACTCTTATAGGGACCCTCTTACGCAACAGATTATGCTAGTATGACAAGTTAATGTGTCCTATATCTTACCCATTGAATCATAGTCACAGCAACACTATAACCACGTGGGAGCAAGTTTTACAAGGCATCCAGGAGCTAAGGAGATCGGCCGATATAAAGAATACAACTTTTGGTTGTATAACTTTCCACGCACCCACGATAAATTAGAAGGAGGAGACGTGGGCCAATGACACTTTTATTGGATAAAATGGTTTAAATAAATACAACGTAATGAGTATTACCGTATTAGGGTAAGGATAATTTGTTTAGCTGTTTGTCGGCTTGTTCGTTTAATTTTTATGTGAATAAATTTTCGTATTTTAAGAAAATATTGTAATTGATTTTGTCTTTTTTAAACTTACTTAAGTTACGTTATGTTTTGTTTACATATGTTTTAAATTTTTTTTTGGCTTTGAATCTTTTTGTTTATTAAATGAGTTACTATTGATTGTTATTTAATGTAATTTTATATAAATGTAGTGTTATATTAAGCCATCAGAAAAGACTATAAAATTACACAAACATTAGAATACAATAATCTATTACAAGTCATCACGACTATTAATAACTAAACTTTATGTTTATTTATTAAAATGTTTCGTTATAAATTTTAATCGAGACGAAAAATCTTCTGGTTTCCCAACACAATACAATCTTTGCCACCCAATTACAATTTTTAGAAGTATTTTGATTGAGTTTGACAACTATCAAAATCATTTTTATAATAAAAGTGTCATTTTTTGTTTTAAATAAATTTAATACTTTGTTAGCAACTAAGTCTTTTTATGTTTATTTTTACCCGACGACGGCAAAGCCAAAATGATTTTAATAGTCTATGTAGGTATATATGTATGTTCATCTGCTCCCTCATTTCTCCCAAACTAGTTATCATATTTAGAGATTAGAGAAATGAAGTATTATTTTTTTTTTTTTTTTTTTTTTTATATTACAATATATATCCACGGGCTCATAATGCCCGTGCTTTTATTATTCCAATATTAGTTTGTTAGTTTCTATAACTTGGTACTTACACATGCAACTTAGAGGACTAATTAAACTAGACTTAGTATCTCTAATCCTACGTGAGTCCACCGACCAAAAATTTAAAGTTATACTAAATTTACTTCTATATATATTAATTACTATATATTATATATTTTTTGTATTCCTACTGTCAGTTTTATTATCTAAGTTTATATTTACACTTATATACTAGTTACCGTATATGTACAAAAAAAAAAAAAAAAAATGAAGTATTATTAGAAGCATCTATAGGCTATATGATGAAACGTTATATTGAATGTGAATGAAATGAAATGAAGTGACGTACTAATTATTTTAGTCGTAATCGGATTTTAGTTTTTAACTTTTTGTTGTCCTTTTCTTTCAAAGTAAATATTGTGTAAATGCTATTTTACTCATGTACGAGTACCTGTCGTGTCTGTGCCCTCATATCAGACGGTGTATCGGCGTGTTATCAACTTCAGTGGACTGGTAGCGTGAAGGCGTGGAATGCGGACCGATCGTACATGCCAATTAACTTGCAACTCTGAATATATTCAAGATTGGCACCTATGGCGTTATATTTGTATCTTCAGTTATACCATAATAACCATTTTATTATGAGACTTCTTTCTTTTGATCTTTGTGTTGAGGTAGGATACATTAGGAAACATCTATCTCAAAATTTCGTTGAAGTCGTCGAGAAATCCTTTACCATCAAGCGGTCCGCGCGTTTGTTTACACATTGGTGAGAAAAAAATATTAGTTTTTTTTTAAATATCTACAACATACACACACAGTCATCTGTTTCTGAAGTAAGCAACTTAATGCTTGTGTTATAGGTAACAGCCGACAGGTATAGCTACATTTTTTTTTCGATAAACACACACACACACACACATATATATATATATATAAATGTTGTATATATATTACACCCAGACTCGGGGTGAGAATCGAGCCCACAAACCCCGGAACAGAAAGCAGGGTCACTACAAACTGCGCCAACGGGCTGGTCAAATTATTAGTTAACCACGTTAGCAGAGGCGGTTCGTGAAATTTTTTGGAAGGGTTCATAAATAAATAAACGAAAAACTAGAGCTAACTAAATGGTAACAATATTTATTTTATTTGTCCAGAAAATTCATCTCGTCCATGTACGTCGCGCGTGAGCGGCGCTTCAGATTAGGCTTATTTCTCATACGAAATCTTTTGTTTCACGCGTCGATCTCACGTTTCTCTTTCGCACTCATAGATTACAGTGCTAGGAATTGTACTAAACTTCGTTTCATAGGAGCGCAATCGCTGGCGCTTCACTGGTTACAACGTCAAATGTACGCGTAGGTGTAGTTAATATAATAGAATACTGTATAGCTATATTAGAATAGAAAGAATGTAATGCAAGGATAGTATGTATTGTAAAGGAATATAGTTTAAGATTTCTTGTGTAATTTTCGTGGGAGCGCACCAGCGCTCTTTAGGATGAGTCGCCTTTGCACTTGTAGTTGACAACACTTCTAAGTAATATAATTGGAATGTAGTGCATCTAACGCAAACTGAAACTCACTAGAACATAGAACCATTCGTCGAGACTATCCCCCTTTAAAAGACGTAAAGATTATACATATGTGACGTCAGAGCCCCTTGTTTGTGTTACGTATTAAAAGTGACGTTTGTTTTTACTTACTTCAGCAAGAGGCCTTCTCCCTTTTCTATAAAAAAGATCAGTAACTATATGTGTATAGGTGATGCATTAATTAAGAGATCAGTACTAGTGATAGGACCGGACCGCCTTTGAACTCTTTTTAAGTTAGAAAATTATTATTTTTTTAATATTGTACTAAACAACTGAGGTAGGGCACAGCAGGAATTTCCTGCTCAAAATATGGAGCAGCCCGACTGGGGTAGTACCTCGACCTTACAGAAGATCACAGCAAAATAATACGGTTTTCAAGCAGTATTGTGTTCCTGTTGGTGAGTAAGGTGACCAGAGCTCCTGGGGGGGGGGATTGGGTCGGCAGCGCGCTTGCGATGCTTCTGGTGTTGTAGGCGTCTATAAGCTACGGTAATCGCTTACCATCAGGTGAGCCGTACGCTTGTTTGCCGACCTAGTGACATAAAAAAAAAAAAAAAAAAAAAAAAAAACATGCATCGTATTCAGCCTGTAACATCCCACTGTTGTGCATAGGTCTCTTTCTCCATGTAGGGGGATTGGAGCTTAATCCACCACGCTGCTTCACTGCGGGTTGGTGAATATATTCACTACTATGAGTAACGAAACGAAAAACGAAAAACGAAGCCATTTTTGGCGCGAACTTGTGGAGGCCTATGCCCAGCAGTGGACTACAATAGGCTGTAGTGATGATGATGATGATGATGGTGAGTAACGATCGCTATCAGGTATTTATTACGACAATACGGTGGCTAGACTCACAAGGACAGACCCACAAGGACAGACATCCAAAACGGAAACAAAATGAATAGCTAAATATGCAATAACATATATTAAAATAGTATTTAACATTAATTTTGTAAAAATAATGTTACTTTCTTTTTAAATATCGATTAGCCCATTACTGTACTTATATTTATATACTAGCTGTGCCCGTGACTTCGTCCGCGTGGAATGAAAAAAAAAATTGTTTAGTTCGCAAAGTTACTAAATAATTAAATTTCTAGAGTAAAAGTAGCCTAAGTTACTCATTATTACATCAGCTATCTGACAGTGAAAGTGAAAGGAACAGACAGACAGACAGATAAACAGACAAACATTTAAAAAGGTTATTTTGGTATATATGTACCGTGTATAAATCCATATGCATTTAGTAAAAAGCGGTAATTTTAATATTACAAACAGACACTTCAATTTTATTTCTATGTATGTATAGATTACATGACTTATATTTATTATATAGTCTGCCTTTTAAATCTACATATTATGTAGAAGTAATATAGGCTATAAAACCTCAGGTCGGGAATATAATAGCAGAATAGGAAGCACTGATGTCAAAAGCTTGAGAGGCCATTCAGGTATTGTTGGAATTATATGTACGGTGGATGATATTTAATAATTTAAAATATACATGGAATGTTAAACAAAGAATTCTTTATTAAAATTAACACAAAAAGTAAAATACTATTGTGTGTTGTATAATCTGTATTCTGTTTGCAAACTCGGTTATTTTCGTGGAATTATCATAAAGCTTGCCTGAAAGTTTATAATTAACAAACTGTTTTGTATTTTAAACTATTTTAAAAATATGTAATTAATTCAAAATCCGTTTAAGTGGCAAAAGAGACAATATATATACACACACACACACATATATATATATATATATATATATATATATGTATTTTGTTGATACATGCTTAGTATGTTTTTCTTCGAAATTTTACTGCCTATACTATTTGATCGACAGGCTTTTGAAGGAGGAAATCTTAACCCAATCTGATATATTTTAAGATGACAATCTCAAACAAATGGACAAACAAATGGACAAACATTAGCAATTGCATTATAAACTTTAAATCTTAAATTGTACAAATTTTATAAGACTATAAGTGATTTCTGCTGAGACATTTCACACACACACACACATACACACACACACACACACAAAAACTCGACATGACAATTATATCTGCTTGTTCAGTTGCATGTATTGATCGATTCTTTCAAAACAAGCAATACTTTCTATTTCATTTATTACATTACAATACAATAACAACTCTACAATTAAAGTTGAGCTTTACTTCACTAATAACAAAGTTGAATTTAATATAAACGTTTAAAACGTCTTAATACGCAATTTGGCAAATGTAAAGTGGTGTTTACATGACATCAAGAGCTCTTGACGTTTCGTTCTAACGAGTACCGTTACGAAAATAATTTATTAAAATTATAACGTACTTAAGCATGTTATAAAATCATATCTAACTAAAGGCCTGTTCCATAGGTTACCGTTAGCGCTATTTGACAGATGATGGTATACGAAGGATAAAAGTTTATGATATATTATTCTTTTTCACCATCGAAATTCACTATATTAATGGGATATTTTGAAAGAAAGAAAGAAAGAAAATATTTTTAGTATGGCTTTTTCTCCCTCCTGTTGTTTAAGTTTATTCTTTACTTACGTGGAGGATAAACATAATCAAAAACCGGTGAAACAGGCCCTGAGTATGCTTTTCTAATATTATTATTTTTATGGAATATTTTAAAATAATCCAGGAAAACGAGACTAAAATTTGTTGGGTTTCTTCGTATTTACTCGTAGGTATTAGATTAAACCAAAACCAGAGTATTGTTTGCTGGTCTCCTTCTGCGAGACAGTAATGTTCCAGAAGAAGAACGACGAGCGGATGAGATGAGCTTAATGCACCTCCAGTAACGCCCCTGTGCTCGTGTCGGGCCGGGATGGGAACCCGGTCCTGCTAGACATGGCGTCGTCGGGACTGTTCAGAGGTGAGCCGGAAAGTCCCCATGGAGGAGAAGTCTGACCTTTTCGCCAAGGCCAGCCGGTCGCTGGAAGGATCCTGTTGCCTGCAGATCCGGGACCCTCCAATTAAAGCGGCTGAAGGCTCCCGCAGGGGTTTGGTCGGTAGTGCACCCCCAAGTGTTGAAGCCGACATACGGTCTAGGACTGCCTACCCGGGCGTCCTGGATATCAGCCATAAATGGGTTCCCCTGCGATAACAAAAAAAAAAAGAGTATTGTTTGCTGACTTTCGTACCTGTAATTTCCAAATACAAACTTTATTATAAAATAATTTCGAGGTCAATATTTAAGGAAAATGTAATTTAAAAAGAAAAACCCGCTACTGGATATTTTAAGTCATATAACCGCCAATAAAGTAAGGAGGAAAATTAGCCTACGATCTTTTTCCTTGATTGGAGTAGAGGTTTCGCGCAACAGTGGGATATTCACAATTGAGCGTAGATGCTTAAATTTTTTGGAGTTTACTCTGATTTTCATATAATGGTATGAAAAAAATATGAGAAGTAAAATCTACTGAACGAATGACCTCTTTACATTTCTCGTAATGCTTATCGGAACCCTATTGGGAATTCACAACGTTTCCGTTTATTTACCATTTTGATATGGTATTAAATTTTACCTCTCTTCCCGTGCCAGCCTCGTGGTCACCAACCCGCCGGCCCAGCGTGGTGACTATGGGCAAAACACATGAGTTCATGTCATTTTTGGCGCGAGCTTGTGAAGGCCTATGTCCAGCAGTGAACTGCAATAGGCTGAAATGATGATTAATCTTTTCCTTAGACTAATAAGCCTTTTTTGTGCCTATTTAGACAGTCGATCTGAAGCAGTAAACGCCAGCCGTGCGTCGGAGTTGACACACACACACTTTTTTTTTTAATTCAATTTGATTCATTCCGCCTGTAGTATCCCACAGCTGGGCATCGAATGGGAAGTGGTATCGGAGCTTAATCGACTACTGTGGTGTACTGCGGGTTGATATATTTTCTACTCAGAGTAAATATTGCTCGCTATCTGGTGTCAATGACAACAACCGAGACCGATAGCTTAACTAGCTCTTCGTAATATATATATTTAAATATATACCTACATATATTATAAGGAATATTGCTAAGCGCAAACTCGTGAATGGATCAACCGATTCGGCTAATTTAATTTTTTGTATATTCCATAAGGCCCATGGAAGGTTTTATATATAAGGTATAGTTAAAAAAAATTAAAAGAAAAATTCAAAAAAAAATCTATATCAATAAAAATCTATTAAATTTTGACAGAACAAAGTCTGTCCGGGCAGCTAGTTACAGAATAAAAATCAAAGTATTAGTTGGCTCTTTCCTTAAGTACTAATATTAAGTTGCTTACTTTAGGAACAGACGACCATATGTGTACGTTAAGTATAATTACTTAGTTATTTTTATGAAAAATGTACTTTTATAACACTCTTTAACTTTAATCCTTTGTACGAAGCATGAATTCCACTGGACCAAGCGTTTATTTCTACTAATGCAATAAGGCTCTGATTACTTAGCATAAGGAAAATTTTATTTTATTTGCGGATAAAAATACTGTAAACAAATTAACTAATTTAAAAGATGTCGTACTTCGAAGTTTCACTTATCTCTTAGTAATCTTAATGTAAAATACTTAATTTACGAAACACGTTAAGACAATCACTCGCTAATGTATGTAGTGACGGCTACAAATTGATTCGTAAAGAGATAACAGCTTACTTGCAAATAAAAACAATAACTAACCGATTATATGTCTTTGTATAAAAAAATATTATTTTTGTAAATGTATTGTTAAAAAAAATGTGTAGTAAAAATATTAGAGTTTGGTTATTGTACTTCAAATTTTCTTTGTTAATATTCTTTTAATTTAAATCATTTTTGTTGACTATTTTTTCTTTTACACGTATAAATTTTCTGGTAGAAAATTTATACGTGTTTTTTAATTGTTTGTAATAATTCAATAATTAATACATTAGTTCGAGTTCGATACGTTCAATAATTAATAGAATAATCACGATATCAATATATAGTAACGTCAAAGGATAGACGAGATTTTTCTAGTTTTGAAGAACATTTTTTAATGTTAAATTACATTGTTATCGGCGATTGTGTTATAAACCGTTTTTATTTTTATTTTTGCTTCTAAAATTAGTGTGTTAAGAGGAAAAAGGTAATTCTTAACCGTCTATTCTTCAATCATCATTCTTAAATTCCTTTCTTTTTCCATTATTTTTGCCTTTGACTTCTATTCCCACATACAATTATAGATTTTTTTAAATGGCGATACTTACTGTCATATCAAAAACCACTCAATTTCGGAATTTATCACACTATGCCTAGTTTTAGACATAAATACAAATGAGGCGAATTTATAACAATTAAAAGAACGAAAAAGTCCACATAAAAAGTAAAAAAATTGCAACGTTCAATTAAAAACCTTTTCAATAAAATAAACATTTTAAATAAAGATAATCTTAACAAAATTATCAGTCAATTTTTTATGTCCGCTTGGGAACCAATGCGACTCTCTCAAAATGAATGGCTGAGATGACAGACATTAAAACGTCAAAGCTGTTTGTTTTGCATTTGCATATTTTGTCGTTTTCACCGTAACACGATACTTGGGACCGTGTGGGCGAATGTCGATAGTCAGAGAGGTGACGATAAAAACTCAAAATATGTTTAACGTACATACACGGCCGTCTGTTTCTTAGGTTCCTAGAGTTACCTAAATTAATACTTGTGTCTTAGGTGACAGTCTGATATGTATAAATAATTCATGTATAATAAGTAAATAGGGTAAATATATACCCCGACTTGGGGCGAGAATACAGCCTTTAGAGCAAAAATCAGTGCAGGTCCAAAAAACTAGTGTGTGCTATGTTATCAATAATAATAAAACCGTTTGTAAAATTATATTAAAAGATTTACTTTATATAATATTATACAAGCTTATGGAAACTACTAAGTGGTTTTCATCGTGTATACTAAGTTTTAAACCACTATAGCAAAAATAAAATTTTACGTTATTATTGTTCTTTTCTAACACTAGCTTTTTATTTTAACCCTTTAATTTAAGCATTAGTAAGTCAACAAAAAATTTCTCCTCATCCTCAAGATACAAAAATATATTTGGTATTTAACTCTTTACATATTATCACATGATATTGCTTATTGAGGGACATGGCCCTTACCTTCAAGGCGATCAAAAGCGTGAGTCATTGAAATTCTTCATAAAATTAAATTAATACTTTACGAGCTGCCTCTCGGCCTATTCCTTGCAGTGAGTGTGCATATAATTAAGAGATAAAAGATATTTATTATTTAAGAGAACGCTGATTATGAAACAATGTAAGTAAAATTATTGCTTGTACTGCTAATAATAGACATTCTTTTTATATTTTATTCTCAGATATTTTGTTTTTCATTTAACACATTTAAACTCCTAAGGTTCGGAAAAGCATACTTTACGACTGCATACTGTTGTATTCACGACTGTACGTAGTGGTCAAAAGCTAAGAAAAGTTTGTTAGGAGCCTTGTAATGATGTCATTTAGCCGAATGAATCACCAAATCTAATGCTTTCTCATGATTTACAAACATAACAACTGTACAACTTCTAAGGGTAAATATAAAATGCTAAATACCTTTCGAATTGCCTCGTTAATGCGTTGTTGTTGTTGCCTTTAATGAAGAAAAAAACGGTCATACAACTAACCAAGCTTATTGGGCTATTGTTGCGTGAATTAATTTTTTGAAAAGTACTTTTGTAGCCCACAATTACATAAAAAAACTTTAATTAAAACAAAATTGAAGAAAAAAGAACTTTCAACAGAAAAAGGTACTTTTTAATATGAAATAAAACTTTTAGAAAAAAATAAAGTTATGGCATTTTTTTATCTATTTTTTAAGAACCATGCTAATTAAAGACTGGTATTATAAAGTTTTTAGCGACATATTTATATTTTGTATAGAGTAGCAACTATTAATAGATTATATTACAGAAATACAAAACCTGAGAAAAGAATATGATGGATATTAAGAAGTTAATTGAAAATAATTGGCATGAAATTTATAACAATTATCACCCATTTACGCATCGAGATTGCAAAAAATATCATGCAATTTGTACATCTTATGTCTGCGAATGCTGAGTCTTTATAATTATTTTGTTTTATGATAATATTGTGTAAATAATAGCGTCTGGGTACGTTAAAATATATGAAAATTTTAGTTTTAAATTATCTTACTTAAACTATAAATTAGTTAAAATATTTAACGAAACTTTTAAACACACAGCAGAAAATTTCCTGCTCAAAATATGGAGCAGCCCGACTGGGAAAGTACCTTGACCTTACAGAAGACCACAGCTAAATAATACTGTTTTCAAGCAGTATTGTGTTCCTGCTGGTGAGTAAGATGGCCAGAGCTCCTGGGAGGGATTGGAGATGGGGTCGGCAACGCGTTTGCGATGCTTCTGGCGTTGCAGGCGTCTATAAGCTACGGTAATTGCTTACCATCAGGTGAGCCGTTCGCTTGTTTACCGACCTAGTTACATTAAAAAAAATACGAATACTTGATAATTGGTACATACACATATTTTTTTGTAAATTTAATTATGTTGTTAAGTATATTATCAAAACATGCAACTTTTTTGATCGACTGATTTTTTTGCAGAAAAACATGACATTACGAATGACCCAGAAAAAAAAAATAGGAAAGTTAAAGGATAAGACAGGTAAAACCTAACAAATAACTTCGCATTGCTTCAGCCTGTAATAATCCACTGCTGGACATAGACCTCTTTTTCCATGTAGGAGGAGGATTGGAGCTTAATCGACTACGCTGCTCCACTGCGGGTTGGCGGATATGTTTCCTACTATAACTAACGATCGCTATGATCTGCTTAACGCGCTCTCCGGGGTGCGGTGAGGAGATCCACAAAGATAGACATTCAAACCGGAAAGAAATAAATGTACAAAAACAAATATCCATCCCGAGCGGGAATCGAACCCGCAAACCGTCGGTGTTTTAGGCGACTACACGCACCACTACAACAGAGCGGTTGTTACAAGAGGGTGTATTAATAAAAAATATTTATTAAATTATTTGTTATTCTCATATCGTTTATCTCACTGGAGTAAAGATGTCCTTTAGTTATTTCTCACAAACGAATCTTTTACAATATTTTAAGAACATTATTTATTATATAATAATATTAAACTTTAATGTTTTATGGCGTATAATTTATTTAAATTTCTTAATTAAAACGATGTTTTGCATATAAACGGTTTATATTTTATGTGTCATTGATTTCAAAGGGTAATTATCTTTTATGTGTTCGTAATTAAGATCGTCCGATGTCAAAACGTAATCGATTAATATATTTAAGAAAGAACAGTTTACATTCTTTATTTATATAAATCTATAGTGATATAATTAAAATAAGGTTTTGTTTGTCTATACGCAATTATATTATGTTTTTTTTTATAACTAGGTCAGCAAACAAGCGTACGGCTCACCTGATGGTAAGCTATTAAGCCGACCCTAACCCCAGTTTCCTCAGAGCTCTGATCACCTTACTCAACAACAAGAACACAACACTACTTGAAAGCAGTCTTATTTAGCTGTGATCTTCTGTAAAGTCGAGGTACTCCCCCAGTCGGGCTCCATATTTTGAACAGGAAATTTCCTGCTGTGTCCTAAAGATTATGAGATGTGTTATATAATATTTTGGGACATCGTGGGTGTATTCGTAAGCGATCTCATACTTCAATATAGCAATGCTTACGCTGGTTGGAAATCCCACATGCCTCCACTAGCGTTGTGCATAAACACTCATAATTGAAAGAGGTTAAGATATCAGAGTTAGCTGGGGGATGGAGGACCTTTCGCCGGCTTGAGACCAGACACGTCGGAGAGGTGGTCTTGTGAGGGCCACCCCGCTTAGTGCCGGGGCCCGGATGTTTCGTCCGGGCCTACCGCCGGGGCGAGGTGGTGAATGCTAGCACGACCCCATCCCACTACATCTAGTTGGAGGTCCCTCCTCAACCCATTCCCCGCTTCGCCTAGGTAAGGTATCTCCTTCCCTGTTTCCCCTAGGTAAGGTATCCCCTTTGGTGCCCCCGCACCGGAGTGGTATCCATGATGGATTTTTCCCACGTAAAAAAAACAGTTAAGACTTAAGGCTCATACTTGTAGTTTTATTGCACGGAAGGCTGTTTACAGAAGGTTATAGGCAATTTTTTGCTGGGATTTATAGAAGTGAAGGTTGCCATATTATGAAAAGAGTTGTAGTTGCCGTGTCATATGAAATATACCGCGGTATGACACGTCATTTAATGGATGACAGTGACGCGTCACTTTTAAGTTTGTGGCTGTGTTGTTGATCATTTGGTTCAGTTTTATTATATATAAACTAAGTCTAGTATACTATACTTAAATGGTAAAAGAGATTACTTGAATTCTTTTCAGATTCGAAAATAAACCAAAAGATAGGAATATAACGTGACACAACGGTGACCGTTGCTAATACTCGAGTAGAAATTTTTTCGTGTTTCTTAGAAGGATCGGATCGGGTTTGCCCGATTTGGGCCGGATAAGGTATGTAACGCAGAAAATTTATCTGGACCTGATCAGGATGAGATGAGATTTCCTGATCGGGTCCAGATCAATCATCTGCATTACATACCTTGCCTGGTCCGGGTCGAGCATGCCCGGTCCGGTCCTTTTAAAAAACACGAATATATATTCTTGAAAAAATTGTTTGGTAAAAAAAAGTGAATTGATATTATAAATATGTTACATAGCATAATTATTATTATGTCCATTTATTTTTTCCAATGTATTATTTATTTTTGTTTTTACTTTAAATATCAATTATTTTTATTAATTTTTATATTATTAATAATTATTACTATTATTTAAATTTTATTTATTAACTTCTATTAATTAACTACTTCTTACTACTTACGACTGCTCCACTGTGTAGAAATGACAAACGAATGAAACTCCCTGCTAGACTGTCCTGATAACTGAATATATACTAAGTGCGCTTAAAAACATCGATAGCGCGATTCAGGCTCAATTCGCGTAATTTCTTTCAGGCTATCCTGATCTGGATTAGACCTGGTCCTGATGCAGTTATACCTTACCATACTTGGTTATATTTTACATCAATGTAATATGTATACCATACTTGGTTATATTTTACATCAGGCTATCCTTATCTGGACCGGACCGGGTCCTGATAGAGCTTGCCGGATCTGGCATGCCTCATTCTATCGTGATCCGGTCAAGATAGTTGATCTGGTTGAGCCTGACTTCTTTTCTAGTCGGGTATAGAGTAACTGAGACTGCAAGAATAATATACATAACAAACGATATTGGGATACGTTGTAGATTTGGACATAAACATGATGTACGAGTGCAACGGCGACTGTGTCTTCACTGGCCCAATGCGACACAGCGTAGGGTAGACAGGTAGTCAAGCTCTGAAACATTTACAATATCAACCATCTTAATACGGCATCCGCTATCTTATGCGGGAATAATTAATACTCGTGCTAAGGTCTTGTTTATTGTTAAAAAGTAAACTCCTCTATCTAACTGTTTTTTTTTTACATGTTTTTAGCATACTTTTTTCTTTACATATTATCGTATCAAAAGGTTGTCTCCGAGATCACTACGCGATAACACAATTTTGGTATATATTATTTGCATGTTAAACTCTATATAATACACAACAAAGATTTTTTTATTTAGACGATACATACATATGAACTGAACCGGTTTTTCTTTTATCCGAAATACCCATGTTAAAATCACAATACTAACCTAGTATAATCACTTACCGAACGTATATAATGCCAGTACAGAAAAACGAATTAAAACAGTTGTTTTAACATACGCATCTCCTGAGAAAAAGACTATTATTAAACGTGATATCAAAACTTATCGTTTAATTTATTTACAAAACCATTGTTATAACTTGTAATTTTGTTTCTCATGCGCCGATGACTATCGGATTCGGACGAAAATATTATTAATTGTTCTCTCCTTGTTGTTTTAATCTTAATTTTTAGAATTGTTTTTGTTGAATTTTTACTTGCGATTACGTGTTCGTGTTTCTTGCGTGTTGCTTTAATTGGAACATTGTTTTTTTGATTTAGTCATTTGTTATTTTTTTCTTATTTACATACATACACACATACACGGTCGTCTGTTTTTACAGTAAGCAACTTAGTGCTTGTGTTACAGGTAACAGCAGACTGCTATAGATAATATATTTTTTTTTATAAATATACAAAGAAATAATACAAATATAAATTAAGTACAAATATTACCTTCAGACTCGGGTGGAATCGAACCCGCAACTCGCAGAACAGAAAGCAGGTTTGTTTATTTGCTTAAATTCGCACATTTGATTTTAGTTCTTTTGCTTATGTTTTTGAGTCTGTTTTAATAAGAATTCATATTTCTTTGTTTTTATATGTTTCTCGTTCATGCCCCTCTGTCATTCTATTTGAAAAAGCAACCGAATTGCGGGATATAACTAGTACATCTTATAATAAAATTAAAGAAACAAAAAACCAATATTGTAGTAAAATAAAAAATAATAATAAATAATAATAACAAATGTTAATAATAATACTTAACAGTAGAGAAATATTAGAGTATTTATTTCAAGTATAAATTTTTTGTTTTAAAACTCAGACGTATAAAGTCGCGTACATTCACTTGTCATCTGAAATTTAAATCTAGTCGTTATATTGATATTAATGATTTGTAAATTTCACTTTCAATGTATTCAGTGACTTAACTGAATAATATAAAAAAAATATTTACTTCTGATAAAGCAATATCATTCATTTCTTTTTCTGTATGCTTCGACGAGCAAATCGCTGTTATGATTGATTCGACTCATGTTTTTGGAATTTCTGTTTTTATTTTGTTTATATTTTAGTATGTATAATAATCTGATGATTGTTAGAAGTTCGCTCCAAACATTTCGAATTCATTAGATCTTTAACGAAATAATATATTTATTATAACCAGTATTTTTGAAATGACTGACTTATGCAGAAGTTATGCATAAAGATTTTTAAAGTCCAGACTGAACATCAATATCTCTGTTAAAGATGGTCTCAGTCAATCCATGATGCTTTGAACATTATCAAAAAATAAGTGTTTATAACGAACAAAAAGAAAATTATTTTGTAGTAGTGTTTATCACTGTGTGTGTATTCACAGATATACAGATAAATATTCACATCCTTATACCTCGTAATTCCGTTACAAATCATATTATTAGTTGCGTAACATTGTTTTTACTAAGCACTATTATTATTTACGATCTAACGCCCACGAATTATTCAACCTTGAAGAATCGCTTTACGGCCTTCGCGGGCGATCATAAGGGAACGAAACACATAAGTGTCAGAGAGGCAATTTTATTTTGTTCACGAATAAATTTTATGCCACCTCTACGTAATTTAATGGTCGACTAATAACCCGATGGATTGCGCGACGAATCGGTCAACCGGTCGAGTCTCTGCATCTCGGGTCAATTATGTTTTACGCGCGAATAAAAAAAAACTTGTCTTAAATCTCCTGGGGATAAATTAGTTGTTTTTTTTTGTTGTGTTTGAGTCTTCAATAATGAATAGATACCTACATTATAAAAGAGAAGCGTCAAATCTGTTACTTTTTAGACGTACTACATAAATCTTGTGTTGTCATTTTAAGATATAAATACTTTAAAAGAGCAAAAGTACTTAAACTTGTTAAATGCTAAGCTTTTTAGATCGTAAATATTGTACATGACTGTTTATTTGATGTTATTTATTTTTATTTTTTTACTATCCATCCATTTTACTTTGCACAACATAATTATAATAAAATTATTACCTAAAACCTATTACGGTTCAAAATGTATTTCTTAAGGAGGTACATACGGTGAAGCCCGGTGGCACACTAAAAATAGGAAAGGCTAACGAGTTTGTAACAACTCGCGAAATTATCATAATATTCTCATTATATCTTTTACTAACCGACTTCCAAAAAAGGAGAAGGTTCTCAATTCGACTGTATTTTTTTAAATGTATGTTACTTCAGAATTTTTGACTGAGTGGGCCGATTTCAATGGCTTTTTTTTAAATCGAAAGGTGGTGTGTGTCATTTGGTCCCAATTAAATTTATTTGAGATCTAACAACTACTTTTCGAGTTATATCTAATAATGCCTTTTTACTTGACGATTTTTTCGTCGACCTACGCTGTATTATACCGCATAACTTTTTACTAGGTATACCGATTTTGATGATTTTTAATTTAATCGAAAGTTAATGTTTATCATGTGGTCACATTCAAATTTCATCGAGATCTGATAACAAATTTTTGAGTAATCTTTGATAACGCGTATTTACTTGACTATTTTTTCGTTTACCTACGTTGTATTACTTGTCGATGTAAATGAAGTCGGTTATTTTTCGTTTGCGACAAGTACAATTATTAAATACCTATCCTTTATTGTAAACTCGGTAATTAATACAAGCTCTAAGATGTAAGTAGTAGTTATATTTTTAAAAATTGCTGTCAAAACAAAATTTACATTAAACACCACACTAACGCTGTGGTCTCAGCAACTGATAATTGTGCTGATAGCTGCGGGTTCTATATCCGCTCACGACTACATATGTACCTATATGTTGGCTTTTGAAAAATGCTTAATCGAGCAGGTAATATGTTTTATGTCTATTTCTGAGTCCTTGTTATCACAGTGTACAAGTTGTTATTAAATCTGAATTAATAAAATACGATTATGCTAAGTTGTTATGATTGAAATTATTACGCCTTCAGTTGAATTGCGATGAAACCTTCTTCAGGCTTATAATATCAATACAATAACAGCTTATAATTTTTATTTTGATTCTGATAACTCTCTCATTAAATCAAAATTTCATGTGTAATATATTACGTAAATAAATTTAGATTTTAATTTGTTATCACACTCCCATTTATCTTTAATTGGATCCATTGTAATATTTTCATGGTATTCTTCATTACTTGTAAGTTTCGCGATAACGATTTCTCAGTAATCATTTTAAAGAACACATAAATCTAAATACATAATGAATCCGTGACAACTATGTTAAATATTCTTTGAGATTAATTGCCATCAGCATTGTTTTTGCATGCGAAATATTTAAAACATGTAAATGTGGTAAATTATGGTACAGATTATTTACAACACATGCAACATATAATACATAACATTTTAAACATATTAATTTGTGTGATGTTTAGTTGCTTAATCCACTACAAAAGTTAACTGATGTAGGGCACAGCAGGAATTCCCTGCTCAAAATATGGAGCAGCCCGACTGGGGTAGTACCCCGACCTTACAGAAGATCACAGCAAAATAATGCTGTTTTCAAGTAGTATTGTGTTCCTGTTGGTGAGTAAGGTGACCAGAGCTCCTGGGGGGATTGGGGACATGACTTCCGAAACATGCAATTTATTCCACAACCTACCTTCTAACACTACTTACATAATTAATTTCAAACAAGTTTAATTTTTGAAACTATCATTTCCAGATTGGGGCTTTTATAAAAAGCTATTGCGCAGCACTGGGATATAAAGTAGTTATGTAAAGTGTTTTTGGAAACACAACAAATAATTGTGCATAAGTTATTAAAGTTTCATGTATTCATGTATTTAGTTTGTAACATCTCATTGTTGTGCATAGGTACTTTCTCCGTGTAGGAGAAGGATTGGAGCTTAATCCACCACGCTGCTCCACGGTGGGTTGGCGGAGATGTACTATTATTATCGGTCATTATGATCACTAATTTTACAATTCATTCGTGAACGCATGAGCGTTTGCAACGTCACCGAAATATTAGTCCCTTAGAATTAAAAGTGTAAATAATTGGGCGCTGGTTGCTTCCTGAGGAAAAACCAGTACCCAATTTTTCGATGAAATTTTTGACTGTGTAATTTGCGATTACGAACTTCAATCAGCAATGTTACAAATTAAAAAATGCAGCATACAACTAATAACCTTAACCCTCGTGTCATATACAATATGCGACAAACAACCATTGTACATATTTTGTATTATTTTGAGTGTGTGTGAATAAGCATTAAATGTTTTATTGCACGTATGAATCATTTAAGATTGCGTTGTGCTCTTACAGATCAACTTTAGATGTTAAGTTGTAAATGGTTTACAACGGTCTTTAAAATGTTTTCAATTGCACGTTTGTATGCGTAGTGACAAATAAACTAAAAGCTTAATATACCGAGATATATACTAATATTTATATTAAAGTAATTTATTTTGTTATGTACATATCAATTAGTCTTTCAAATATACTTTGTAAGTCACTACATACATATAATATTGAGAAGTGAAATCAAATAAGTTTAAGAAAAATTTAACAGGCGAGTAATTTCAAAACTAATTTGACTTCACACGTCAAGTTGCAATACCAAGAATCCAATTCATTACGCAATTACTTTAGGAAAATTAACGCCGTGAGACTAACGTCTATCCGGAGTTCTTGTCTAGATTCTGAGAAGTGATTTAGTGTCGGCAAATGGCTTTATGTTGCAAGAGTAACCAGTTTTGAGGTGTATGATTTCTATTCTCTATATTTCTATAATTCTACAAGGAAAATATATTTTCGTGTGCAAAAAACAATATGTTTATCATAACATCTTTGATATTGAAATTCAATTAAACTTAGAGTTGGCGCAAAAATCACAGTAATTAGATGATGCGCTTACGATATTTTAAAGACTTCTTAATAATTTGCCAACAGCTTTGTTTTTGTTTTGTTTCCCACTCCACAACCCTAGTGGGATAAGAATTATGTGGGGATCCAGAAACATACACATAATCTGATATAGATTATGTGTATGTTATATAAGGTTGAGGAAATGTTTCTTCGTATTTTATATATAAATTCAAGGTACGATTTTACAAAATTTATTTACATTAATTATATAATCACTAGCTGAACGGAGGAGTATGTTAACTAACATTGTGATACGAGAAGTTTATTTATTTATTATTTATTTACACTTTCGCACAACAATACAAGGTTTTAGGAGCCATTACAAATGATATATAAAAAATTATTTTTAACAAAAAAAAATCGACTTCAAAAAGGAAACTAAAAAGTGAAAAATAAATTTACTTAGTACAAAGTAATTCGTATTTTGATTTAGTTAATCAGAAATGATTAAATAAATATTTTATAATTTTGAAGTCAAAAGGTAACTGCTGTAAATTGTTGAGAAATTCCCTCGAGTGTTTATGGGCTCCATCATCAAACCTGGTCCTGCGACACAGATGATCACACAGCAGGTAATTGCTATAAGTCGTTGAAGAGTACCCTCGACTATCTTTCGTCTCCATCATCAGACTGAAATGGCATTTTATAACTCATATATATGCAAAGTTCTCATCAATAGAAACGAATTAAGTTCAAACAGCAGGTAATTGCTATAAATTGTTGAAGAGATCCCTCGACTATCTTTCTTCTCCATCATCAGATCGACTCCAGACCTTTATTAAATAGTAGTGCTTTATAGTAATTAATGAAAACATGATTAAATTTACTAGTCACCCTTACGATTTTTGAAAGTTTCACTCGATTTCTCTGGGATCCCATCATCAGATCCTGGTTTCCTTATCATGGTACCAAACTATAAATATCTCCTTCTCAACAAAAAAAGAATTATCAAAATCGGTTTATAAACGAAGAAGTTATCTCCGAACATACATAAAAAAAAATATATATACGGTCGAATTGAGTAACCTCCTCCTTTTTTTGAAGTCGGTTAAAAATAGAATTTGCATCAGTTGTAACAGGCAATTGCATTTTATATATAAGAATATATAAACATATGTAGCATTTTGTTCGATAACTTGCCGCCATCTCGTAGATAGTGACAGGATTCTGTTGCTGTAGAAAATTTGAGACTTCTCATAATAAAGCCGTGATAAGTAGTTTTTACTGGCCGCTCTTGATGTTAACTGTACACTACCTAAATAATTTTACACAGACCTCATCATTTCAGCCTAATACAGTCCAGTGCTGGACATAGGCCTCCACCAGTTCGCGCCAAAAACGGCGTGAACTCATGTGTTTTGCCCATTGTCACCACGCTGGTCAGGCGGGTTGGTGACCGATTGAACAGACCTAAATGCATAAAAAATCTAAGGGTGCAAGATCGGTCCTGTATGGCGGATGCGTTGAGACTTCCTAGTCAAACTCTTAAATTTTTGTCGAGTGGCTAAAGACGTATGTGATCGAGAGTTATCATCATGAAAGATCACACCTTTTCTGTTGATCAATTCTGGCCACTTATTTTCAACTTCTTGTTTAAATTTCAGCAGTTTGTGACAGTAGAAATTCGTATCAACAGTTTTAACCCTCAGTAAAAGCTCATAATGAATGAATGGTACTCTTTCAATCCCCCCATACACTCAGAACACCTTTATGCGTGTCAACTCGGGTTTCGCGAAAGTCTGTGCATCTTGACCGACCTTTGACTATGATCTCTTTCATACATTCTTATCGTAAGTGATCCACTTTTCGTCTCCAGTGATCTATCTCTCCAAAAATGGTTCGATATTATTTATATGTTATTTATATATTGTCTTAAGAAAGAATCGCAAATGAATAGCTACACGACCCATTAGTTTTCTGTATAACCAGCCTTTTTCGAATGCGTTAAAACTTTTTATGGTCGATTCTCAGACCTTCAGCTACATCGTAACTACTCAAACTCGATTTAGTTCCACTTTTTCAAAAATGTCATAACTGAACGGTCAGAGCGAGATGCATCTTTGACAACAAATTTTTCTGACTGAAAACGCTTAAATCAATTTTGTGCTACTTTTACTGACAATGCATTATGTCCATAAACGTCACAAGTTTTTTTTCGTGGCTTGAGTCGCATTTTTCCCTTTTTTAAAGTAAAACTTTAGAATGTACCGAATTTTTCGTTCTATTCACCCATTTCATTTTTGAAAGGCAGCGAGAAACTGTTTTACTTTTTAATTTCATTTTTAAAATTTCACTTTTATTATGCTGGTATCAAAACCAGCCATTTACAAACAAATACAACCAAATAGATTTTATTGAAAAACTTTATCTTATTCTAAAGTATAAAAAAATATGTGAGTAGTATTTATACAAATTATTCTTTTTCAAATATTAACCTCTAATTTTGTATAATATATTCGCAACGAAATTAATTTGGATTTAATACCGAGTCACACACACTAAGACTCTTCAAACGTTGTTTATATAATATTTAATGACTTTATTTCCTTATAGTACAAAATAATCAATACAATTGGTAAGTATTGCCCATTTCTCTTACCTAAACAAGATTCCTTAGTGACTAGTTGTACATCGAAGTTTTATGAAACACTCATAATACGTTTATAGATGTTGTTCGTATAATCTGTGTTCACCGGAGTACTGTACCCGTTACTTTGTAGGTGGATATAAAGCACTTTTGACTAGATACGATATTTTAATAGGGAAATTTTTAATTTTAAAGGATACATTTATTCTATAATTTAAAGGAGATGAGAGTTTTTTCTACATGGAGAAAGAGGAACATATCCAGCAGGGGGATATTACAGGCCCGAATAGAAAAAAGGTCAGGCTCAACCAGATCATGTATCTGGAGCGGATCAGGATAGAATGAGGCATGCCAGATCCGGCAAGCTCTATCAGCACCAGGTCTGGTCCAGACAAGGATAGCCTGATGTAAAATATAATCAAGTATAGTAAGGCATACTGGATCAGGATCCAGTCCGGTCCAGATAAGGACAGCCTGATGTAAAATATAGTCAAGTATGGTAAGGCCTACTGGATCAGGACCCGGTCCGGTTCAGATCAGGATAGCCTGATGTAAAATATAATCAAGTATGGTAAGGCATACTGGATCAGGACCCGGTCCGGTCCAGATCAGGATAACCTGAAAGAAATTACGCGAACTGAGCCTGAATTGCGCTATCGATGTTTTTAAGCGCACTTAGTATATATACAGTTATCAGGGAGTCCATTTCTACACAGTGGAGCAGTCATAAGTAGTAGGAAGTAGTTAATTAGTAGTTAATATTTAGAAGTTCATAAATAAAATTTAATTAATAATAATAAAATAAATAAAAATAATTGATATTTAAAGTAAAAACAAAAATAAATAATACACTGGAAAAAATAAACGGAAATAAATATCATAATAAATATTGTTAAGTAACATATTTATAATATCAATTCGTTTTTTTTTTATGAAACAATTTTTTCAAGAATACACATTCGTGTTTTTTAAAAGGACCGGACCGAACCGGCTGATCAGGATGAGATGAGATTTCCTGATCTGGAACCGATCAGGAAATCTCATCTCATCCTGATCAGGTCCAGACAAATCTTCTGCGTTACATACCTTATCCGGTCCAGATCAGGCATACCCGGTCCGGTCCTTCTAAGGAACACGAAAAAAACTTCTACTCGGGGGCTAAATCATTTTTGTTTGTTAGTGTTTGCATCATAATTGGCATAATAATATTGCAGAATAATATTGTCTGTTGCTTATATTATCTTGTTACATTATCGCTGTTTAAACCAAATTTCAGAACATAAAAAATGTCTAGAATAATCTAAGCATATAAAACACCATTAAATGAAATAATTAAACATTGCTATAATACTTATGACTATGCCGCTTTTACGCCACAGTGATTCGTGACCTGATACGTTAGAAATACTCTTTATTGGTGAATTATAAGAATTACTGATAATATGTCAGATATAATGTCAGATTGTATCTATTTTTTCATAATCTTGGTGTATATAAAGTTTTACCTGTAAAATTCTTCTTATAAAATGTCTACTTTATTTGTAATCTTTATAAGTATATGCAACTTAAACAAACTCGCTAATTTACTAACATTGTTTTCTAAATATTTAGTTGTATTTACATATAATTGGAACAGCATTTTAGGCGTTATTTGTTATTTGTTTTTATACAATTTTTGTGTACTTTCCGTTGGTGATTCTAAATAATAAATAAATAAAATAATATTAAATTATTAACAACTTCAAAGAATCAAAATCTAAAAGTAATGTACATCTAGAACTATTATACTCTTGTAAAGGAATTCTTTTAATGTCATACCCAAACGTCTCTGCAGGGAACAAGCAATAATTGGTCAAATCACTTAGCCGAGCCAGTCGTATTCGCTATACCGAACCGATAGGTGACCGTGTGTGGCACTACGGGTTTTTGTACCATCATTAATGGGTTTAATGTGTTTAGAACGTTTTGGGTTCCTTACACGTTGACTTTTTTTTTGTTTTTGTTTTGGGATAATAAAACTTTATAATATGATTGTTTGTTTTAGTACTATTTTGTCATGTAAGTAGTTTTTTATGAAGCATGAAAAAGATGATATGAGAGAGATAGTTAGAAGAAAGGGTATATATATTTTTTTATATATGACAAAAGCAATTCGTAAGTGCAAAGTCGAAGTCGGAAATATATCGGCATCGTTGCTAAAATTGTGATTTTTGATTTTAGGATCCAAAGTGCAAATTTTTGAAGTACAGAAATCGGAACTAAATTGTCACCTAAGAAAACTAAATTCGCTTGCAGACCATCTCCACCATTGGACTGTTTATGACAATAAAATTTTAAGGGTCTATAAAATCGTCATTAAAAAGGCGCTTGGTAGATTTTCGCAACACGGTATCAATTAAACTTGGTCTGAGCCTTTTTGCACATAAAAGAAATAATAAACAATATAAAAAATAAAAACAAAATGAAGTAAAATTTAAAATATAAAATTAATGAATCTATATCCAAATCCTTTCATCATTAGAAAACTGAATTTTCCAGTAGTTACAAACAATTAATATAATAGTTACGTTATAATTTGTAATAATAACTTTGCAAAATTAAAATTACAAACTTATAAATAAGAATAAAAAAAAAAATTAAACTGAATAAAAACTTAACTTTGCATTCTACGAAGACGGTCTTCTTAGATAGGCTATAAAATGTCACGCTCTGACGATGATCAACGCAAGCACGAAACGGCGGTCAAAAACTTAATAATCATAAGAGTACCTTGGTTATGACATCATTGCTAAAGATCTTTAACTTTATGTTATTTTTTATTTATTTATCTTTTGTAATAATTTATAAATCTACACGTTTTTATATTTCAGTAGTTTAAATAAGTTCCTACAACACAGAAAAAAAAATTACCTTAACATCTCATCAAAAATACAGCAAAAACTTTCTACTTAAACTTCTCAGTCAGTCAGTCAGTCAGTTCAGCCGATTGCAGTCCACTGCAGGACATAGGCCTCCCCAAGTTTGGGCCAGACATCCCATTTTTTGCAATTCTCATCTAGCCTACGCCGGCAATATTACGTAAATCATCGGTACAGCAGGCTGGAGGACGTCCCAAACTGCGTTTGCCAAGGTGCGATCTCTACTCCGGGACATGTCTGCTCAAGCGGCCTTTAACGGTCTACATAAAAAATTTTCAAAGACAAGATTTCATCGAAAATATTTTTGATATCACACATATATTTAGATATTGATCATGATATGTATGTTGTCGATTTATATTTATTTTTTACGAAAATTGCGCGGACGGTGAAGTATGAAATTTCAGACACTTATAGCTTATACAAAGAAAAAGTGCAGATTGCTAATATTGTTTTTTAAATTATGCATAAAAAATAAATTAAATCAATAAAAAAAACCTTACACACACTACCATGAATTAGATACGAACACGCATATACACTCTTTTGTTTAATGTAATACCTATAACAGTACCAGTACCTATAACACAAATTAAGTATGGTCGAATTTCGACCACTGGGCAATCACTTACTAATGATACGCGAGTACAAAAATATAATATTACGTGGGGAAATTTGTCAAATGAACGTAGAAGCTAGACGGTTACATGTAGAACTACAAGGTAGCAGAAAATTATTATTATTTATTATTACACTAATAAACTTTTAGTTTTAATTATAAAAAGGAAAAAGGAATTTTTGTTTCTGCAAAATCAATGGGTATTATTGAAACAACCTTAAAATCAGTAAAAAAAATTGTAATGTTATCTTGATAAAGATTACGTGTAGCAAAATCAGCTCCTATAGGACTGTTTCGACTGGAACACTCTCACAAAAAATTCTACACAACACACAGAATGATGGAGCTACGCTTATATGTATAACGTACTATTCAGTGATAGATCTGGATGACAATACCCTCTCTCACTATCTTAGCTTACTTGTACTTCCTTTCATCCTTTTTGCATGTTACGCATTTTTGATTTATTGAAGCAGCGTATTTATGTGGACAGTGACGACTTAACACGTGGTTCAATAAGTCCCGACACTAAGTACTAAAAAAAGGTCTTTTTTATAAAATTAATTTTTATTCATCAACATAGTCTCCTCCAAGAGCAATACAGTCCCTCCAACGCTTTTCTAACTTTTCTATCCCATGTGTGTAGAACGATTTGTCTTTGGCTTCAAAATAAGCCTCCGTTGCTGCGATAACTTCACTATTTGAGTCAAATTTCTTACCCTGAAGCATTTTTTTGAGGTCTGTAAACAGCCAGTAATCGCTGGGGGCCAAGTCTGGCAAATAAGGGGGATGAGGAAGCAATTCGAAGCCCAATTCGTTAATTCTGGCCATCGTTCTCACGGACTTGTGACAAGGCGCGTTGTCCTGGTGAAACACCACTTTCTTTTTGTTCATGTGAGGCCGTTTATCCGCAATTTCGTACTTAAATCGCTCCAATAAGCACATGTAATAGTCACTATTTATATTTTGCCCCTTTTCAAGGTATTCGATGAAAAGTATTCCATGCGTATCCCAAAATATAGACGCCATAACCTTACCGGCCGATTTCTGAGTCTTTGGACGCTTCGGGCGGCTTTCACCAGCCGCTCTCCACTCCGCTGCCTGCCGATTGGATTCCGGAGTGAAATGATATATCCAGGTTTCATCCATTGTTACATACCGACGTAAAAAATCCTTTTTATTATGGTTCATCAGCGCCAAACATCGCTCTGAATCATTGATACGTTGTTCCTTTTGATTAGTTGTAAGCAAACGCGGCACCCACTTAGAAAAAAGCTTTTTCATGACCAAATTTTTATGTAAATAGTGAAAACACTACCAGCTGAAATCTTCACTATCTCGGCTATCTCTCGCACTTTTACCTTCCGATCTTCCAATACGATTTTGAGGACTTGGTTAATATTTTGTTGAGTCACTGCTTCATTTGGACGACCTGAGCGTTCCCCATCATTGGTGTCCATGCGACCGCGTTTGAAGTCGGCATACCACCGACAAATGGTTGCTTTAGAGGGAGCTGATCCTGCATAACATTTTATAAGCCATTGCTGTGCTTCAACGGTATTTTTTCCCATTAAAAAACAATGTTTTATCAACACGCGAAACTCGTTTTTTTCCATTGTATCGAAATTACAACCGTAGCGTCACTTAAATGTTTCGAAATCAATAATTTTATTGTTCCATTTTTAAAAATTTGACACATATTCTTGTATTGATAGCCAGTACTTTTTAAAAATCAAAAGAGTTTTTAATATATGCGCCATTTCCAGGTTAGTCTCGGGACTTATTGAACGAGTATCTAGTATACTAGCAGCAATAATTAAATAAATATGAGATAATATTGCGGAAATAGCGATTGTTTGCAGATCACTTAGTAATCGCTACGTACACTTTTGCATTGACTAGAACCGAAAATAATTTTTTGCGATTACTATATATTTAATATTTTACTGTAATCACAATACATTATAGAAATTACATTTGAATTGAAATTTGGCAACGATATTCGCAAAAATATTCAATAAAATTATTTATATCTTTATATATATATTTCTTGTGTGCGTGTGTATGTCACTGAACTCCTCCTAGACGGCTGGACGGACTTTGATGAAATTTTTTGTGTGAGTTCAAGGGGATTCTAGGATGGTTTAGATTCACAATTTGGCCCACTGGAAAATGTTTATTTATCTAATTTTTCATTTATAAGTAGTTGTTAATTTTGGAATGTTTTACATTGGACCCGGTAGACTGCGCTACCATCGCAGTATCAAATATTAAATATTATTCTATTTTAATTTCAGTTTGTCCCGACAGTTGGTGCTGCGGTCAAATTGAGAAAAATATTTGAAATTTTGTGTTATGACAAAACAACGTTTTATGAGGTCAGCTAGTATAATATAAATTACTTTACCACCCCGTGAAAATAGCGTTTTGAATCACGCCACACGTAACCCGTCTGCCCGTGTATTGGTTACTTCTTTACAAAACAAAGAACAAAGTTTTTAATACTTCACGTGTTAGCGACTGAGGGCTTTCCAAATAATACTCACGTATCAATCATCACTTTTGTATTTATTCTCTAAATATTTTCATATGCTTAAATCCAATACAATATATATTTCTCTTTTAACAGAAAATAATCTTTTTCACTACTCATTTCACATTCGTCTTGCCTCCTAATCACATATTACCCTCCCCAGTCCATATGTATATTTTCTTTTTTTTTTTTTATTTCTACCCACAAAATAATAATCATATATTTTAAAAAGTGTTGCAATAGTATAAATTTAATAAATATTCAAAACAATATTTGTAACAAGTATAAATTTAATAAATATTCAAAACAATATTTGTAACAGACGGCTATCCTGCATAAGGAATGTCCCCATTCCTTACAATGCTCGGCCTTCCTAAGTCAAGTATGACCTCATACTTAATTTTGTTTTACATGGACAATCATCATTAGTGCCTCGTAAATTACATTAACAAATTTAGTTTGATTGATTAATTTGTATACACTAAAATATGTAACAATGTAATTTTATAATTACAAACAAACAAAAAAAAAACAAGCTCGCCTTGGTCTATCATTTTCCATTCATAATAAAATTCGTATAAACTCGTATATTCATAATTTTACATTACAAATCTCACTAAATAATATAGTTACACAAATTATAATTCATCAATTCGTATATCACTTGAGAGATACAATCTACTCGTACAATTACCAAGCAATCTGAGTTTGCCACCCGAGGGCTACGATAAGCTTATTAACTTGCCAGATGGGTCACCACTTGCCATCCAAAGCTGCGGTCTGCTGATTAAATTGTCAGGTGAGTTACCGCTTGCCACCCGAGGGCTACGGTCTGCTGATTAATTAGCCATGTGAGTTACCGCTTGCCACCCGAGGGCTACGGTCTGCTGATTAACTTGCCAGATGAGCTACCGCTTGCCACCCGAGGGCTACGGCCTGATGATTAACTTGTCAGGTGAGTTACCGCTTGCCACCCGAGGGCTACGGTCTGCTGATTAACTTGCCAGATAAGCTACCGCTTGCCACCCGAGGGCTACGGCCTGATGATTAACTTGTCAGGTGAGTTACCGCTTGCCACCCGAGGGCTACGGTCTGTTGATTAACTTGCCAGATGAGCTACTGCTTGCCTCCCGAGGGCTACAGCCTGCATGTAAACGGCCCTCGACATTCGTGTACTAATCCGTCAGTACCGATCTGTCCGTAGCTACCTATGCTGTAATAGTTAGGGATAGGGGAATGAAGGAAAGGAAATAAAATTAACAGAATAGTTATTCTGTTGCTTCATTTTCATCACTATTACTATTACTTTGGTCGCTCCCCTGTGGAGACAAATGAAAATTTATCCACCGTTTTAACTGATCGGCAGAATATATGTTTTTATACCTTCTTTTACTATGACCTTCTATACTTGAAACTTCATATCTATCTTTATCCAAAACCGAACTAATCTTAAATGGCCCCCGAAACTTTGGTGCCAATTTCTTACTTTTTCCCTTCTCTGATGAGTGGTTAGGTATCATTACTAAGTCTCCTTCCTTAAATATTTTTGTTGGAGCTTTTTTTTTATCATAAGATACTTTCATTTTTAATTGTTTTTCCGCAATAATATCTTTAACTCTATCTCTCATTTCTTCTCTTTCTTTTTCCGGCACATACTCCATTGTATCTAAAGCTCCTTTTAAAATATTTTCAGATTCTCCCGATGTTCTTTGTCCAAAAACAATTTCTGCGGGGGATTTGTTAGTTCCTTTATTTATAGTATTGTTTAAACTCCACTGTAGTTTATTTATGTTTATATCCCAGTCTTTTTCATCAAGCCCGTAATTCATTGATGAAAGTGAATTTAAAATGGTTCTGTTGTAGCGTTCAATTTGCCCATTAGCACGTGGTGTGGCAACAGCATTACATATATGCTTGATACCCAACGTTTGCACAAAGTTTTTGAACTCGTTTGATGTAAAAGTAGTACCCTGATCTGAGATAATGATCTTAGGATATCCGAATGTTGCAAATATTTCCTCTAGTACTTTAATTGTTGTCCTCGATTTTGTATTTCTTACTGCTCTGATAAATATAAACTTACTAAAACCGTCAATCACTCCTAAGATGTAAGTATTTCCTCGTTTACTCTTAATAAATGGTCCTAGGTGATCCATATGAATTGTATGGAATATATTACTGCACTTAGGGATTGGATTTAGGTAACCAGATTTTTTTCCTACAACTTCTTTATTGTATGCACAATTTATGCAGGCGTCTACGTACTTCTTTACAAATCGTTTCATTTTAGGGAACCAATAGTCTGCATTTATTTTTTCTATAGTTTTCTCAAATGAAAAGTGTCCCGCTTCATCATGATTTAATTGACAAATGCGCCAGCGAGCACCGTGAGGAACAACCCATTTTAGTTTAGAACCAACACGCCTGTATAATTTGTCATCCTTGATAACGTAGTTATTTTTAATGTCCTTAACATCTTCATCAGTTGAATTGAGGATTGTTTTAATATGTTTTATTCGAGGATCTGTCATCTGCACGCTATTTAGCCAATCATGAGTCGTAATGTTTAACATTTCTAACTCTTCGTGTTCCTCTGGCGGTAGTACTGGGTTTCGACTTAATGCATCTACATGTTGCATATTCTGCCCGGGCTTATAATTTATAGAGAAGTTAAATTCTTGTAACATAAGCCACCACCTAGCAACTTTCGGTATTAAGTCTCTTTTTGTTAGTGTCGTGCGCAAGGCGTTGCAGTCGGTCAGTACTTTAAATTCCAGACCTATTAAATATACCCTAAATTTCCTTAGAGATAAAACTACAGCCATTGTTTCTAATTCATAGGAATGCCAAAATGATTCCTCTTGTGTTGTTTGGCGGCTGAAGTAGGCTACTGCCCGAAAAGGTGAGTCATTGTCAGGCTTTTGCAATAATACACCGCCGACGCCTACTTTACTCGCATCACAATGTACTTCGGTCTCGTATGTAGGGTCGTATAAGGCGAGAATCGGACGGCTTATAAGTTTTGTTTTTATGTCATTAAAGGATTTTTCTTGTTCACTACCCCAGTGCCACGAAACGTCTGATTTTGTTAAGATAGTTAATGGTTTTATCACAGAAGCAAAATTGTAAACAAATCGTCTAAACAAACTTGCTAATCCTACAAATTGTCTTACCTGATGAACATTTGTCGGTGTAGGAAATTCTGAAACGGCTAAGATTTTCTTAGTGCCGGGTCTTAACCCTGATTCTGATATTTCGTAACCAAGATAGTCTATTTGCGACTGAAAAAAATGACACTTCTTAAGATTTAAAGTTAATCCGGCCTTTTCCAGTAACTCTAATATTTCTGTCAGCTTATGAAATGCGTCATTAAAATCTTTACCTGCAGACAACAAGTCATCCAAATACGGGATGGCGAGTTCAAATCTTCTGTTACCTAAAGCCTTATTTATCATATTTTGGAATACGGCAGGAGCGTTTACAAGACCAAAAGGCATTCTTGTGTATTCGTAGTGTCCATCCGGCGTTACAAAAGCCGTAATGTGTTGTGATGATTCATTAACCGGTATTTGGTAATACCCCGATGCCAAATCCAAGCTAGTGAAGTATGATTTTCCACTTAAGCGGTCCAGTTGGTCATCAATAACGGGCATCGGATAACTGTCCTTTATGGTCTTTTTATTTAAAGCCCGATAATCGACGCAGAGGCGGTAATCATTCGACTTTTTACGAACAAGAACTATAGGACTCGCATAGGCTGAATTTGACTCCTTAATTATATTATTTGCTAGTAATTCACCCACCATCTCTCGAACAATAGCTCTTTCGCTATAGGGAAGACGATACGGCTTATATGTCACTGGATTATCATCATTAAGTCGTATAGTCATTTCACTAATATTTGTCAACCCTAACTCTTTCATGTTAAAGGCGAAGCAGTCTCGATGCTTATTTAATAAATCTAGTAACTTACATTTCTGTTCATCACACACTTTAGGTCCTATTTTTAGCATATCCATAGTAATCGTATCCTTACGTTTTGCAAATTCATCAGTAGTCATTTTGTGTTCTGATAAATTTATATTATTAACATTAACTTTTGTAGTCTTATGATCTATACTTTCGGGTAATTTAACACCACGCGCTATAATTTTACCTTTATCAAAATGTAATGTGTTTCCTGATAAGCTGATAAGGATAACTTGACCAATTCCTTTTTCAAAATAAAAGATACCCTGTAATGTAATATATTCATGACCATTCTGGAAACATACATTCCCAGGAATAAATAAATTTCCAGTATATTCGTCTTCACTGTGTACAGTCAGACTCTTTAAGCCATCAACACTAGCATTATTTGAATTATACAGATTAATACGATCCGTTTTGGAATCATCACAATATAAGGTTAATTTAGAACTAGTTTTAAGTGCAGTTACTGTCGGTAGTTCCGTAAGTGACTGACCAATAAGGACATCCGTATTTAATAAATCATCAGGGACTACATATGCATCTACATTAGCTTTCACAGCATCTATTTCAATAGATACCTGAACCCTTCCGAAAGGTAAGACGCAACCTAGGGCAAATCCTCTAATTACCGGGAGACCACTCTTGTCAAGTATCAAACTGCTTTCAGAAGCTATTTTCTCTTTTATAAGGGTACATTGACTTCCGAAATCAACATACGCTGATCTCAAGGTGTCATTTAATTTAATAGTTTTAAAGTACTTTTTATTTACTTTATCGTCTTTAGTTATTTGTAATACCTTTTTCACATCGTTCTTAAGTTCCGGTGAATATTTAGCATTATTTGCCTGATTTCTATTTTCTTGTTGACATTCGTGACTTTCATGTCCTAGACGAGAACACTTGTCACACCTTTTAATTGGTTTTGAGCAACTTTGAGCCGTGTGTCCGACATCAGAACAATTGTAACAACGTACTAATTTAAGTCGGTTTCTGGAAACAAAGCTAGTTGGCCTATTAGATGCACTTGGTCTATATATATTACTCTCTTTGTTATTTTGTACAGTATATTTATTTTCTGGTAGTATTTTTCTTATATTCCCTGCAGTTTTCTTTGATATACGTCTCAAATATCTGAGTAACTGCGAAGGTTTCCTAAAGCTAGATCCCTGGGCATTTAGTCTTATGTTACTATCGAATACACCGTGAACTATACAGTCTACAGCGTTCCTACCGTTTATGCCACACATTTTTACGAGTCTCATTTTATCATGGAAATATTCTTCTAAAGATTCTTCCCGCTTACTCTTTCGTTCAAGCATTTCATACAATCGATCCGCATAATTTCTGTCATCAGGAAAAGTTTTTATAATCTTACGTTGCCATTGACGCCAGCTCAAGTCTAATGTACTTTGTCCCTGATACCATTTCCGAGCGTAGCCGCAAAGCTTAGGGATAGCGTAGTAAATAATTTGTTTTTCATTCCACTTATAAATATTTGCAGTTTCATTTACTTTGCGAATCCAATCTGCAGCCGTTTGAGAGTTTGCGTCCGGATCGAATTCCGGTATCACATTGTGAGCACCTTCAAACGTGTTACGTTTATTGTTGTCGATAAGTCTAGCGAATTTTCTAAAAAATGTATTGTTATAAAGAGATCTAGATCTCGATCGATATCGCTTTCTCGGTGTTTCTGTATTCCTTTTGTCTCCGTGATCTTTTAAATAATTTCGAGGACTTCTTTTGTATGACAATGTACTATTTGAAGACGAGCTACTCGTACGCCTATAACGACGCC
This sequence comes from Melitaea cinxia, assembly GCF_905220565.1. Classification (NCBI taxonomy): domain Eukaryota; kingdom Metazoa; phylum Arthropoda; class Insecta; order Lepidoptera; family Nymphalidae; genus Melitaea; species Melitaea cinxia. The sequence goes on from NC_059419.1 coordinate 6,487,422, forward strand.
GACGTCTTGATCTTAAATTACTTTTATTATTACGGCTGTCTGAATCAATATTACTAGTAGAACTTGTCGTGCTGGACGATTCTATACAACTTCTGCGGTACTGGCGAGATTGACGTTTATGCTGTTTTGTTTTACTATAATGCTCATCCCGCGAATCAGTACTGGAATCCGTCGACTTATAGTAACGCAATCGGCTACGGCTACTATTTTGTTTTTTAATATGGCTTGTGCGCTTGCTTCGACTTTTGTCGTATCTTCGCCTTTTTAAATTATCACGAGTTCGACTTCTAGAATGTCTTTTATTCATATTATCTTGCAGTGGTGGTGTATATGCCGATGTAGTAGACATATTCATAAATTGGAGAGACTATTGTAGGTATTAAACATGGGTTTAGTTAGTCATAATGAAATGTTAATTGTTAGGAAGAGGGTACAAAAAAATAAAAATGTATTAGAAATTCATTTTGTAAAATTAGTCACTTAGTGTATAATTATTAATAAAATTCATAGCAACTTTTTAATATTAATTCAAAATCATTAATTGTTATGATTGCGTTATTTAAACACGTAAATATTTTATTATTATTTTTTTTTTTTTTTTTAATTTTATTATTATAATTTTTTTTTTTTTTTTTTTTTTATTATTATACAAGTTATATTACAGTTCGTAATTTAAATACATCACTTCAAATCATTTGTATTCATGAAATTAATATATTTTAAATCGTAAAATATAATATAGTTTTGTCATAGCCGTACAAAACTATCAAACTAATGTGGTATAATACACAGTAGAAGTAATGAAACAAAAGGATTTTAATTCCCCATTATATACTAAAACTTACATACCTCTTTTATTTCTCTCGCGCGGTCTTATCCCACTTCTGATCTGTTAGCGACTGAGGGCTTTCCAAATAATACTCACGTATCAATCATCACTTTTGTATTTATTCTCTAAATATTTTCATATGCTTAAATCCAATACAATATATATTTCTCTTTTAACAGAAAATAATCTTTTTCACTACTCATTTCACATTCGTCTTGCCTCCTAATCACATATTACCCTCCCCAGTCCATATGTATATTTTCTTTTTTTTTTTTTATTTCTACCCACAAAATAATAATCATATATTTTAAAAAGTGTTGCAATAGTATAAATTTAATAAATATTCAAAACAATATTTGTAACAAGTATAAATTTAATAAATATTCAAAACAATATTTGTAACACACGGAACCCAAAGTATTTATTACTCTCGCACTCGACTAATTCTCTATTTGTAATTAGTAGAATTCTCATGTCACTGATTATTTAAATTGATTTTATTAACATACCAGGCGTAACGTTATGTACACGACACATTCCAAATAAACACATTATCGTTTTCACCCATAACTGACTATGGTTATGGTTTGTGAAACTCAAACATTTTTTTTTTATAAAGAGAAAGAATTTTTTTGTATAATTAATAAACATGGAAACTACTCAAATAAGGATAGCAGTAATTATAAATGACGCGAGGAGTGGCGCAGTGTGACGGATAATATGCTGTGTAACCGTCATATTTTCTTGAATACAATATTTTTCATAGTTAACAGTTTCATTAGCATACGTTATTTTGTATTCGACGAGAGTAGCTTTAGGCTGTGATTGGAAAATTATGACAAAGTGAAAAAAATCTAAATATACAATATATATAATACTACAATACGTAGTGTACTGTAAACATTTTAAATCTAATATATATAATATTTATTACTCATTAAAAAAAGCTCGACCATGTAGTAAGAATGGGAGACGATCGCGCTTCGAGGAGAGCATATTTGGGGAAATCTAACGTCTGGAGGCTCGTGGGGCGTCCCAAGTACCGCTGGGAGGATGAGATACAGAGAGACCTGCGCGAGCTGATGACAGCGGACTGGTGCGAGATAGCTCTGGACCTGGATCGCTGGAGACTTATGTTGTTGGAGGCCAAGATCCACTACGAGTCGCTAAGCCAGAGGAGTAAGAAAGTATTGAAAAAGTAAAATATTTGGCAATGTGTTGGATCACAGCAATAGGCTGTGGCGTTTTTCCCAGCACATAACTTATATCTGTAAACCATATAGATTTATGAGATGTGGCTATTTGTGTTAGCTACTGGGACTGGACTATTATGGTTTAACATTCGGAAATGACTTGTTAGTTGTTTTACTACAATCATTCCGTGCTACAGCTAAGTAAAACTTTAACTTATTAAAACCTGTTTAAAGTATTATACTGTTTTATTGCGAAAATACATTAAATGATTTTTTCACTCAGAAACGAGCCCAAGATGAATTTGAAAGAAATTAAGCACTTAAAAAAGTTAGTAGTGCTGGCCTATATTTAAGGCAGCGTAGATATATTATTTACGATTCACGATTCAAACATTATTTAAATTCTTACAGAATTTTGTAATTTTCTTTTAATATTTATATGATATGATCATCAGATGTATTATCTATACAAATAAATGAAATGGGAGTGTCTGTTTGTAATATTAAAATAACTGCTTTGTGTACATATACCAAATTGCTTTGGAATGCCAATAACAAATTAACATTTTTTTACAATTCTTGTCTGTCTGTCTGTTTATTTCAGCTAATCTCTGAAATAGATGGAATATTTTGATGGGACTTTCACTGGTAGATAGCCGATGTAATAAAGAGTAACTTAAGTTATTTTTGTTTTAGAAATGTATTTATTTGTCACTCTGCGAACTGAACAATAACTTTTTTGTTAAATTCCATGCGGATGAAGTCGCGGGCACAGCTAGTCAATTAATATAAATACATATATACATATTAAAATGTATAAATATATTAACACTTCACAGCAATAACGTTTTTCACGTCATGGAAATAGCTCTGCATTTTACAATGTCATAGAGTTAGCTCCATATAATATTTTGAAATGAAATTATGCAAAATTTTGTTTATAGCTAATAGTCAGGGGAGTTATGAGGGGATGGCGAGTCTCGAAGCCATAAATCTAAGGAATCTCCATGCATATTGAGTATTCATACTGTTTGAACACGTGACTTTATATGGGGTTGGAACGAATTAGTGAAATGTCAAAAGTTTAAATTATTACGTGAATTATGTTAGTCTATTTAAAAAGGCTATTTACGTATAGCTTTAAAAGAGAAGATTTTGTTTATGTCCAATGAATATTTTCAAATGAAATAATTTGAAAATTCTTTTTTTTTTTTATGTCACTAGGTCGGCAAACAAGCGTACGGCTCACCTGATGGTAAGCGATTACCGTAGCTTAGATTCTTATTCTTATTTGGTATTTACGCTCTGGTATAGTAGTCGTGTGTCGTGTTGGCATCTCAACATCATTGTTGTAGTTTGGATACTCGCTCAGAATGAATATTTGTATTTGTAGATATATTTGTTCCCGTATTTTGTGTTTATCCCTTTGGGTATCCCCACCATGCCTCGGAAAGCACTTTAAGCTGTCGTTCCCGGTTGTTATCATAGACATCTGAAAGTAATAGCTACCCATAAGTAGAAAATATTTCTGAAAACCTGAATTAGAGCTGCGTGGTGGTTTAAGCTAAGACCCTACTTCTATACGACGAAATAAGTCTATGCCCAGCAGTGGTACGTTACAGGTTGAATCAAATCCGTTAAATCGAATCAAATATCTTGGTGATTTTAAATATTTTTATCCAAACAAAAGTAGCAGTGTTATATTTGCGTATATTACACTAATAAATTACCATTACGTTACCATTTATTTAAAACATTGCCCGCGAATCTCCCATTTATCGGCACCATAGCACTATTACCGCTCTTAATGAACACTCGAGACAGAAACCTTAGGATTGTTTTATGAATGCAATTAAACCTGGTTGATGTATGGATAGCCGTTAATAATGATTTTAAAGCATTATTTTATACTACAACTAGCCGCAAATGTTGTTTTGACATGTATGTTATAAACCCTCTACCCCCCCCCCTCCGTATATCTTAGGGCTATGAAAAATGAATGTTGGCTGATTCTCAAACTTATCCGACATGCACACAAAACATCATAAAAATCGGCCCAGCCGTTTCGGAGGAGTATGTTAACTAACATTGTGACATGAGAATTTTATATATAAGATTTAAGATTCTGTTTTCCGCAAATATATCGACTTTTTTAATAGTAATAACTGAAATATGTAATAAGCACATATCTCAGTTATTACTATTACAAGCACGACATGGACAATTTCTTAAAGCGTTCATTTGTAACTAATATACTAACAGACTCGACAGACGTTGTTCCAAACTATAAAATACATGAAGTTGAAATATTCGTAACTTAAAAGTTAAGTCCTTAAAAGGACACAAAAAAATTTCAGCGCATTTTTTCTAGTTTTTAATACCTTAAGAACCTTCTCGTGATAGAAAACTGAAAGAATCTACTAAAGTTGGTGCAGCCGCTGTCGAGCTCAACGCTCAGCAAGCATTTATAGAGTAATTTTTATTTACATAATATGTAGTAACACTTAGTAAAAAATACGGAAGGGGCGCAATAATTACGTTATAATTGGTAGTATCGTCTGTGAACATGGCTATAGAAGGTTTTATACGCATGTAAAAATAATTGAACATATAAAACAATATATGAAATATTGCCAGTTTAATTAAAAACTGCATTCGATGTCTTTACTCCTGGATATAATGCACTTACTTCAGATGTACCATCAAGCTACATTTATACAATTACGTGCAGTAGATTGAATACTCTCCAATAAAATAAAAATAAAATCATTTATAGTTAATTATAGCATAGGTATTCGTAATAATTGAATATTATGGTGGTCGTTTTTAATAGTTAGTCGCTTCTTAATTGTTAACAATATAAATATATTATTATTCTTCTTAATTGTTTGTAAGCGTGTACTTTCGTAATTATATTATACGTGGAAGGAATCCTTATTCTAACCAGGGCCGTACTGTATCAAGTAAGTGCCCCTTTATATTAAAAAAAAAGTTAACGTTTTGTAACAGATTATATGTGTCCGTACAGTTTAAGGAAGTTAAATTTACTTAGTTTAGACTTAAGAATTTATGCCTAGTTAAGATGGATTCTCGCGTAGTTCACTGACCTACTCGAATGAAGATTGGCGAAAATATTTGTTAAAGATTACTTAAAAATACATGTTTTGTCGTTATATTCACCTTAGTCGTGGAGTAGGTTCGATTGCAAATTTAGTGTTTTTAATTTTAGTGACTGTAACTTGGATTCGAACCGTTCGATTGATTTTTATGTTTTATCAATACACTTAAATCGTCACCGTAAAAAATCAACCGAAACATAAGTAAATTAATTATCAGACATCTACGGATACGTTGTTTAAATAAAACTACATAGGGCAAATAAATATTTTATTAAATAATATAGGTTGTGTGGCCCTTGAAAAAATAGTTTACCCATTTTATTTTCAAGGGGCATCTACCTTATAATTATTTGCCTGTAGCCGGCCCTGGGTATAATAAAGAAGTTAATACCCCAATTATAGAATATGATGAACCTGTAAATTAACCTGCTATTCATCGGCGCAATTACTTGCTATTAATGTTCTTAATGAGAATTGAAATGCCAACGCAGTATTGTTTTACTATCGTAATTAAACTTTGTTGGTGTTAGGATTGTAAGGTTGTTTACGTTACTGGGGTAATATTAGGTTATTTTCAATAACCTTGTATGTGTGTATGTATTTTGTATGTGGGTACATTATTGTTTTGACGCTTTAAAGGTGACAAACAAGCCTACTCTTCACCTGATGATTAGTAATTACTGTAGCCTATGGACGCCGACTATACCAGGAGTGCTCCCCAGAAGCTCTGGCTACCTTACTCACTAAAGGAACATAATACTACAAATACTACTTGAAAGTGGTATTATTGACTTTGTTCTTTTTTAAGACTGAGATACTTCCTCAGTTGGGCTGTTCCTCGTTTTAAATTGGATATTTTCATTGATTAATACAATTATTATATAATTATTAATGCGCTCTCAGTCGTTCGCTAAATAGATAAGGTATTTTTTATTACTAATGAAATTGTGCTACAACAGTTAAACTAATCTTCGAATGCCGCACTAAAAATAATATTTTTTTCTCCAAAAAATAACACTACAATTTAAAATAGCCTATAAAATGCGTACCTATTCAAATAGCGAATAAATCTAGTCTCAAAAAACTCCTCATCCTACCAATAACCTAATTACCTTACTAGGCGAAATTAAAAAAAGTAGAGTAAAATTAACAATAAAATAAAAGATAAATAAGTTAATTAAAATGTTACAAATATCCAAATTAGTAATTATTAATCGTGGTAATATTTTAACGTAAAATAAAATTCATATTTCACGTGACGATTACGGAGCCGATACAAGCTATAAGTGTTCCAGAATCGTTAACAAATTACAACAATTCTAAATCGGATAAGTTTGTGTACAACATGAATTCGGAACATTCGATCATTCGAGGTGCTGCCTTTGGAAATAATATAAAAAGGGTTCACTGTACTGTCGGTGGTAAAAGCGTTAAAACTTTTAATACAAAATGTTTTCATTACGATATCGACTCGAATAATTTTAAATAAATATTAAGAGAGCTTTGATATATTTTATTTATTTAGACTTTTTTGTAAATGGAACCTTATGTATTTTAAAATAAAATGTAGGATATAAAAATATAAAAATGTCTTAAAGGTGGCGGCCTTATTGTTAAAAAAGCGATTTGAACGAAAACAAAGATATTAAAATTAAAATTATATAATTATGTTTAAAATTTCAGCGTCTACTTTAATTTCCATTAACATATCTTCAAATTAGTAACTATCAGAATTGCAATATTTTTTTGAGAAATTTGCTATTTTTTCGAGAGCCTAAAAATGCAAATCATTCTATTATCTAATGGAAAAATCTAATGAATGCGAATACAACCGCTACCAATAACATAAACTTTATGAAAAAAAAAACCGGTTTTAAATGTATGTAAATGGATACATGGGTGAATGTTTGCTATCCAGTATTGCTGAAAATGCTAAAGTATTTAAAATGAAAAATAGTTTAGCTGGCAGTTCTAAATACGAATGACTTCATAACGAAAAAAATGTTCTAATAATTTCTGAAGAAAAACCGCGATACCTAGCAAGTATCATGTAATTAGACAAATAACATAAATTACATAGTAATAACTTTTCCACGCGAGCACACCTCGCGTGTCAGGCTCACATAAGGCTAGGGCACACGCGAGTACGATGTTTTACACCGCTCTGTATATAAACCGACCCAATTGATAT